>NW_007578402.1:0-125137 GCF_000690725.1 Stegastes partitus | reverse complement strand
GGGGGCCGGAGACGGCCGAGCCCGGGGCCGGAGACGGCCGAGCCCGGGGCCGGAGACTGGGGGGCCGGAGACCGCCGAGACTGAGAGCCCGGAGACTGAGGGGCCGGACACGACCGAGCCCAGGGACGGAGACTGGGGGCCGGGGACGGCCGAGCCCGGGGCCGGAGACTGGGGGCCGGAGACGGCCGAGCCCGGAGATTGGGGGCCGGAGACGGCCGAGATTCAGGGGCCGGAGACGGACGTGCCCGGGGCCGGAGACTGGGGGCCGGAGACGGCCGAGTCCGGAGCCGGAGACTGGGAGACAGATACTGTGGGCCGGCGACGGCCGTGCGCGGGGCGACAGACTGGGGGCCGGAGACGGCCGGGCCCGGGGCCGGAGACTGGGGGCCGGAGACGGCCGAGACTGAGGAGCCGGAGACGGCCGAGCACGGGGCCGGAGATTGCAGAGACTGAGGGGCCAGATACGGACGAGCACGGGGCCGGAGACGGCCGAGCCCGGGAACGGAAACTGTGGGCTGGAGACGGCCGAGCCCGGGGCCGGAGACTGGGGGCCGGAGACGGCCGAGCCCGGGGCCCGAGACTGGGGGTCGCAGACGGCCGAGCCCGGAGCCGGAGACTGGGGGCCAGATACTGTGGGCCGGCGACGGCCGAGCCCGGGGCAGGAGACTGGGGGCCAGAGACGGCCGAGCCCGGGGCCGGAGACTGGGGGCCGGAGACGGCAGAGCCCGGGGCCGGAGACTGGGGGCCGGAGACGGCAGAGCACGCTGCCGGAGACGGCCGGGGCCGGAGACTGGGGGCTGGCGACGGCCGAGCCCGCAGCCGGAGACTGGTGGCCGGAGACGGCCGAGACTGAGAGCCTGGAGACTGAGGGGCCGTGGACTGGGGGCCGGAGACGGCCAAGCTCGCGACCAGAGAATGGGGGTCGGAGACTGGGGGCCGGAGACGGCCGAGTCCGGGGCCGGAGACTGGGGGCCAGATACTGAGGGCCAGCGACGGCCGAGCCCAGGGCGGGAGACTGGGGGCCGGAGACAGTGGGTCGGAGAATGGGGGCCGGAAACTGGTGGCCGGAGACTGGGGGCCGGAGACGGCCGTGCACGAGGCGACAGACTGGGAGCCGGAGACGACCGGTCCCTGAGACTGGTGGGCGGGGACTGGGGGCCGGAGACGGCCGAAACTGAGAGCCCGGAGACCGAGGGGCCGGAGACGGCCGAGCCCGGAGACTGGGGGCCGGAGACGGACGAGCCCGGGGCCGGAGACGGCCGTGCACGGGGCGACAGACTGGGAGCCGGGGACGACCGGTCCCTGAGACTGGTGAGCGGAGGCTGGGGGCCGGAGACGGCCGAGATTGAGGGGCCGGAGACTGGGGGCCGGAGACGGCCGAGCCCTGGGCCGGAGACTGGGGGCGGAGACTGGGGGCCGGAGACGGACGAGCCCGGGGCCGGAGACTGAGGGGGCGGAGACTGGGGGCCGGAGACGGACGAGCCCGGGGCCGGAGACTGGCGGCCGGAGACGGCCGTGCACGGAGCGACAGACTGGGAGCCGGAGATGACCGGTCCCTGAGAATAGTGGGCGGGGACTGGGGGCCGGAGACGGCCGAGCCCGGAGATTGGGGGCCGGAGACTGGGGGCCGGAGACGGCCGAGTCCGGAGCCGGAGACTGGGGGCCGGAGACGGCCGCGACTGAGGGGCCGACAACGGCCGAGCACGGGGCCGGACACTGGGGGCCGGAGATTGCAGAGACTGAGGGGCCGGATACGGACGAGCACGGGGCCGGAGACGGCCGAGCCCGGGAACTGAAACTGTGGGCTGAAGACGGCCGAGCCCGGGGCCGGAGACTGGGGGCCGTAAACGACCGCGCCCGGGGACGGAGACTGGGGTACAAAAACTGGTTGCCGGCGACGGCCGAGCACGGAGCCGGAGACTGGTGGCCGGAGACTCGGGGCCGGAAACGACCGAGCCCGGGGCCGGAGACTGGGAGCCGGAAACTGGTGGCCGGCGATAGACTGGGAGCTGGAGACGACCGATCCCTGAGACTGGTGGGCGGAGACTGAGGGCCGGAGACGGCCGAGCCCGCTGCCGAAGACGGCCGGGGCCGGAGACTGGGGGCCGGCGACGGCCGAGACTGAGAGCATGGAGACTGAGGGGCCGGAGAATGGGGGCCTGAGACGGCCGAGTCCGGAGCCGGAGACTGGGGGGCCGGAGGCGGCCGAGCCCGGGGCAGGAGACTGGGGGCCAGAGACGGCCGAGCCCGGGGCCGGATACTGTGTGCCGGCGACGGCCGAGCTCGGGGCCGGAGAATGGGGGCCGGCGATGGCCGAGCCCGGTTTTTGTCATCTTTTTGTATGACTTTGTGGTTGTTTTAAGTGCCTTTGCAATCATTTAGTACCTCTCTGTGGTTGTGTTCTGTCTGGTTTTAGTCGTTTTTCATGTTTAAGTGGTCGTTTTAACAACTCCTTGTGGGCATTTTATGTCTCTTTGCGATCTTTTGCATGTATTTTCTATCTCTGTGTTTGTTTTACGTCTCTTTCTCCTCACTTTTCATCTCTTTGTGGCTNCGGGGCTGGCGACTGGGAGTCGGATACTGTGGGCCGGAGACGTCCGAGCCCGGGGCCGGAGACGGCCGAGCCCGGGGCCGGAGACTGGGGGCCGGCGACGGCCGAGTCCGGAGCCGGAAACGGCGGGCTGGGGGCTGAGGGCCGGATACTGTGGGCCGGCGACGGCCGAGCCCGGGGCAGGAGACTGGGGGCCGGAGACGGCCGATCCCTGAGACTGGTGGGCGGAGACTGGGGGCCGGAAACGACCGAGCCCGGGGCCGGAGACTGGGGGCCGGAGACGGTCGAGCCCGCTGCCGGAGACGGCCGGGCCCGGAGACTGGGGGCCGGAGAATGGGGACCGGAGACGGACGAGATTGAGAGCCTGGAGACTGAGGGGCCGGAGACGGCCGAGCCCGGAGCCGGAGACTGGGGGCCGTATACTGTGGGCCGGCGACGGCCGAGCCCGGAGCCGGACACTGAGGGGACGGAGACTGGGGGCCGGAGACGGCCGAGACTGAGGGGCCGGATACGGACGAGCACGGGGCCGGAGACTGGGGGCCGTAAACGACCGCGCCCGGGGCAGTAGACCGAGGGCCGGAAACGACCGCCCCCACGGCCGGAGACGGCCGAGCCCGGGGCTGGCGACTGGGAGCCGGATACTGTGGGCCAGAGACGGCCGAGCCCGGGGCAGGAGACTGGGGGCCATAGACGGCCGAGCCCGGGGCCGGAGACTGGGGGCCGGAGACGGCCGAGCCCGGGGCCGGAGACTGCGGGACTGAGACGGACGAGATTGAGAGCCCGGAGACTGAGGGGCCGGAGAATGGGGGCCGGAGACGGCCGAGCCCGAGGCCGGAGACCGGGGGCCGTAGACGGCCGGGTCCGGAGCCGGAGACTGGGGGCCAGATACTGTGGGCCGGCGACGGCCGAGCCCGGGGCAGGAGACTGGGGGCCAGAGACGGCCGAGCCCGGGGCCAGAGACGGCCGAGCCCGGAGACTGGGGGCCGGAGACGGCCGAGCTCGGGACCGGAGAATGGGGGCCGGAGACTGGGAGCCAGATACTGTGGGCCGGCGATGGCCGTGCGCGGGGCGACAGACTGGGTGCCGGAGACGGCCGAGCCCTGGGCCGGAGCCGGCGGGCCGGAGGCTGGGGGGCGAAGACGTCCGAGCCCGGGGCCGGAGACTGGGGGCCGGAGACGGCCGAGTCCGAAGACGGAAACGGCGGGCTGGGGACTGGGGGCCGGAGACGGCCGTGCCCGGGCCGGAGACTGTGGGCCTGAGACGGACGAGATTGCGAGCCCGGAGACTGAGGGGCCGGAGACTGGGGGGCGGAGACGGCCGAGCCCGTGGCCGGTGACTGTGGGCCGGCGACGGCCGAGCCCGCTGCCGGAGACGGCCGGGCCCGGAGACTGGGGGCCGGAGANACGAGTCCGGGGAAGGAGACTGGGGGCCAGAGACGGCCGAGACCGTGGCCGTAGACTGGGGGCCGGAAACGACTTAGCCCGGGGCCGGAGACTGGGAGCCGGGAACTGGTGGCCGGCGACGGCCGAGCCCGTGGCCCGAGACGGCCGGGCTCGGAGACTGGGGGCCGGAGAATGGGGGCCGGCGACGGCCGAGCCCGGAGCCGGAGACTGGGGGCCGGAGACGGCCGAGCCCGGGGCCGAAGACTGTGGGCCGGCGACGGCCGAGCCCGGGGAAGGAGACTGGGGGCCAGAGACGGCCGAGCCCAGGGAAGGAGACTGGGGGCCGGAGACGGCCGTACGCGGGGCGACAGACTGTGAGCCGGAGACGATCGATCCCTGAGATTGGTGGGCGGAGACTGGGGGCCGGAAACGACCGAGGCCGGGGCCGGAGACTGGGAGCCGGAGACGGCCGAGCCCGGGGCCGGACAATGAGGGGCCGGAGACGGTCGTGCCCGGGGCCGGAGATTGGGGTACGAAAACTGGTGGCCGGCGACGGCCGAGCCCGGAGACTGGTGGCCGGAGACTGGGGGCCGGAGACGGCCGCGCCCGGGGGCGGAGACTGGGGGCCGGCGACGGCCGAGTCCGGAGCCGGAGACGGCAGGCCGGAGGCTGGGGGCCGGAAACGACCGATGCCGGAGACTGGTGACCGGAGACTCGGGGCCGGCGACGGCCGAGCCCGTGGCCGGAAACTGGTGGCCGGCGACGGACTTGGAGCCGGAGACGACCGAGCCCGGGGCCGGAGACTGGGGGCCGGAGACGGACGAGATTGAGAGCCCGGAGACTGAGGGGCCGGAAACGACCGATCCCGGAGACTCGGGGCCGGAGGCGGTCGAGCCCGGAGACTGGGGACCGGAGACGTCCGAGCCCGGGGCTGGCGACTGGGAGCCGGATACTGTAGGCCTGCGACGTCCGAGCCGGGAGCCGGAGACTGGGGGCCGGAGACGTCCGAGCCCGTGGCCGGAGACTGGGGGCCGGAGACGGTCGAGCCCGGGGCCGGAGAATGGGGGCCGGCGACGGCCGAGCCCGGAGACGGAGACTGTGGGCCGTATACTGTGGGCCGGCGACGGCCGAGCCCGGAGCCGGAGACTGGGGGCCGGAGACGGNGGGGCCGGAGACGGGCGTGAGCGGGGTGACAGACTGGGAGCCGGAGACGACCGATCCCTGAGACTGGTGGGCGGAGACTGGGGGCCGGAAACGACCGAGCCCGGGGCCGGAGACTGGGAGCCGGAAACTGGTGGCCGGCGACGGCCGAGCCCGCTGCCGGAGACGGCCGAGCCCGGGGCAGGAGACCGAGGGCCGGAAACGACCGCCCCCGGGGCTGGCCACTGGGAGCCGGAGACTGTGGGCCGGAGACGGCCGAGCCCGGGGCCGGAGACTGGGGGCCGGAGACGGCCGAGCCCGGGTCCGGAGACTGGGGGCTGGGGACAGGGGGCCGGATACTGTGGGCCGGCGACGGTCGAGCCCGGGGCAGGAGACTGGGGGCCAGATACTGTGGGCCGGCGACGGCCACGCCCGGGGCAGGAGACTTGGGGCCAGAGACGACCGATCCCTGAGACTGGTGGGCGGAGCCTGGGAGCCGGGAACTGGTGGCCGGCGACGGCCGAGCCCGCTGCCGGAGACGGCCGGGCCCGGAAACTGGGGGCCGGAGACTGGGGGCCGGAGACGGCCGAGCCCGGGGCCGGAGACTGCGGTACGGAGACGGACGAGATTGAGAGCCCGGAGACTGAGGGGCCGGAGAATGGGGGCCGGAGACGGCCGGGCCCAGAGACTGGGGGCAGGACACTGTGGGCCGGCGACGGCCGAGCCCGGGGCAGGAGACTGGGGGCCATAGACGGCCGAGCCCGGGGCCGGAGACTGCGGGACGGAGACGGCCGAGCCCGGGGCCGGAGACTGCGGGACGGAGACGGACGAGATTGAGAGCCCGGAGACTGAGGGGCCGGAGACTGTGGGCCGCCGACGGTCTAGCCCGGGGAAGGAGACTGGGGGCCGGAGACGGCCGATCCCTGAGACTGGTGGGCGGAGACGGGGGGCCGGAAACGACCGAGCCCGGGGCCGGAGACTGGGAGCCGGAGACGGCCGAGCCCGGGGCCGGAGACTGGGAGCCGGAGACGGCCGAGCCCGGGAGCCGGAGACGGCCGAGCCCGGAGACTGGGAGCCGGAGACGGCCGAGATTGAGAGCCGGAGACTGGGCGCCGTATACTGTGGGCCGGCGACGGCCGAGCCCGGGGCAGGAGACGGCCGAGCCCGGAGACTGGGAGCCGGAGACGGCCGAGCCCGGGGCCAGAGACTGGGGGCCGGAGACGGCCGAGCTCGGGACAGGAGAATGGGGGCCGGAGACTGGGAGCCAGATACTGTGGGCCGGCGATGGCCGTGCGCGGGGCGACAGACTGGGTGCCGGAGACGTCCGAGCCCGGGGCCGGAGACTGGGGGCCGGAGACGGCCGAGCTCGCGACCAGAGAATGGGGGCCGGAGACTGGGGGCCGGAGAATGGGGGCCGGCGACGGCCGAGTCCGGAGCCGGAAACGGTGGGCTGGGGACTGTGGGCCGGAGACGGCCGTGCCCGGGGCCGGAGACTGTGGGCCGGAGACGGACGAGATTGAGAGCCCGGAGACTGAGGGGCCGGAGACTGGGGGCCGGAGACGGCCGTGAGCGGTGCGACAGACTGGGGGCCGGAGACGACCGAGCCCGGAGCCGGAGACTGGGATCCGGAAACTGGTGGCTGGCGACGTCCGAGCCCATGGCCGGAGACTGGGGGCCGGGGACGGCCGAGCCCGCAGCCCGAGACTGGGGGCCGGGGACGGCCGAGCCCAGGGCCGGAGACTGGGGGCCGGAGACGGAGAGCATGGAGACTGAGGGGCCGGCGACGGCCGAGCCCGCAGCCTGAGACTGGGGGCCGGGGACGGCCGAGCCCAGGGCCGGAGACTGGGGGCCGGAGACGGCCGAGACGGAGAGCCTGGATACTGAGGGGCCGGAGATGGCCGAGCTCGCGACCAGAGAATGTGGGCCGGAGACGGCCGAGCCCGGGGCCGGAGACTGGGGGCCAGAGACGGCCGGGTCCGGAGCCGGAGATTGGGGACCAGATACTGTGGGCCGGCGACGGCCGAGCCCGGGGCAGGAGACTGGGGGCCAGAGACGGCCGTGCCCGGGGCCGGAGACTGGGGGCCGGAAACGACCGAGCCCGGGGCCGGAGACTGGGAGCCGGAGACTGGTGGCCGGAAACGGCCAAGACTGAGAGCCTGGAGACTGAGGGGCCGGAGACTGGGGGCCGGAGACGGCCGAGCCCAGGGCCGGAGAATGGTGGCCGGAGACTGGTGGCCGGAGACTGGGGGCCGGAAACGGCCGTGCCCGGGGCAGGAGACTGGGGCCCGGAGATGGCCGAGACTGAGGGGCCGGAGACTGTGGGGCCGGAGACGCCCGAGCCCGGGTCTGGAGACTGGGGGCCGGCTACTGTGGGCCGGCGACGGCCGAGCCCGGGGCAGGAGACTGGGGGCCAGAGACGGCCGAGCCCGGGTCATGAGACTGGGGGCCGTAAACTGAAGGCCGGGGACAGCCGAGCCCAGGGCCGGAGACTGGGAGCCGGAGACTGAGAGCCCGGAGACTGGGGGCCGGAGACGGCCGAGCCCGGGGCGAGAGGCTGGGGGCCGGAAACGCCCGAGCCCGGGGCCGGAGACTGGGAGCCGGAAACTGGTGGCCGGCGACGGCTGAGCCCGTGGCCGGAGACTGGGGGCCGGGGACGGCCGAGCCCGCAGCCCGAGACTGGGGGCCGGGGACGGCCGAGCCCGGAGACTGGGGGCCGGAGACGGCCGAGCCCGGGTCATGAGACTGGGGGCCGTAAACTGAAGGCCGGGGACGGCCGAGCCCAGGGCCGGAGACTGGGAGCCGGAGACTGAGAGCCCGGAGACTGGGGGCCGGAGACGGAGACTGGGGGCCAAATACTGTGGGCCGGCGACGGCCGAGCACGGGGCAAGAGAATGGGGGCCAGAGACGGCCGAGCCCTGGGCCGGAGCCGGCGGGCCGGAGGCTGGGGGCCGGAGAATGGGGGCCAGCGACGGCCGAGCCCGGAGCCGGAGACGGCGGGCCGGAGGCCGGGAGCCGGAGACGGCTGAGCCCGGGGCTGGAAACTGGTGGCCGTAGACTGGGGGCCGGAAACTAGTGGCCGGCGACGGCCGAGCCCGTGGCTGGAGACTGGGGGCTGGAGACGGCCGAGCCCGGGGCTGGAGACTGGGGGCCAGAGAATGGGGGCCGGCGACGGCCGAGCCCGGTTTTTGTCATCTTTTTGTATGACTTTGTGGTTGTTTTAAGTGCATTTGCAATCATTTAGTACCTCTCTGTGGTTGTGTTCTGTCTGGTTTTAGTCGTTTTTCATGTTTAAGTGGTCGTTTTAAAAACTCCTTGTAGGCATTTTATGTCTCTTTGCGATCTTTTGGATGTATTTTCTATCTCTGAGTTTGTTTTACGTCTCTTTCTCCTCACTTTTCATCTCTTTGTAGCTGTTTTGCAGCTCTTTTAGGTCATTTCATCTTACTATGTGGCCACTTTTCATCTCTTTACGGTTGTTTTGCATCGTTGTGTTGCAACTCTGCACTTGTTTTGCATTTCTTGGGGGTTATTTTGCATTTTTCTGCGTGCTGCTTTGCATCCCTTTATCGGTGTTCTATGTCTCCTTGCAGTCGTGTTGTACTTCTCTGTTGCCGTATTGTGTCTCTTTGTAGTAATGTTTCATCTCTCTGTAGTTGTTTTGCATCTTGTATCAGTTGTTTTATGTATCTTTGTGGTAGTTTTGCATCTCTTTGTGGTTGTTTTCTGTCTGGTTTTAGTTGTTTTTCAGGTTTTTGCGGTTGGTTTAACAACTCCTTGTGGGTGTTTTATGTCTCTTTGCGATCATTTTCTATCTCTGTGTTTGTTTTACGTCTCTTTCTTCTCATTTTTCATCTCTTTGTGGTTGTTTTGCAGCTCTTACAGATCATTTCATGTTTCTACGTGGCCACTTTTCATCTCTTTACGGTTGTTTTGCATCGTCATGTTACAACTCTGTGCTTGTTTTGCATTTCTTGGCAGTTATTTTGCATTGTTTTGCATCTCTCTGTCATCATTTTACATTGACTGTCACTTGACTGACTGTCAACAGAGAAGCGTTCACAGTAACTTGGTACGGAGGCTGAACCAATGAGGATTGTTAAGTAATTATTATCCAATACTGACACATCAATCATCTCATCTTCTGACTCCAGGTCTCCCCTCTGGTCATGTATATATGCTACTATGTGCATACATGTTCACAGCAGCAGTGCTTGACCCAAATCCTTCCTCTCACTAATAGGATCATTGTTTAAGCCTGAACACTTAAAGCTACCTGATGACTACAGACTATGAACGTATGAGACTGTGTGAGACGGAGCCGAGTACCTTTCCTTCCTGGCCGTACGCCGGGGTCAGACACGGGGCTCGCCCTGCCGTTGGAAAGGTCCGATCTGATCATGCCGGCCTGTCCTCCATCCCTCTTTGCCTCTTTCTTTATCTCCTACAGAGAGAAAGGCAGGGGGAGGTGATTAGTGGAAGAGGAAGGCAGGAAGGTTCAGGTGAGAAGACGTCAGGTACAGAAACAAATAAGGTGAGAATGAGACAGGAGAGGAACGAGAGGCAATACAGCTGGAACATGTTGCCACATACGTGTTCCTCTTTCTCTAAATGTCAGATTATTTATACTTTAAAGGAAAATGCAATGTAATCACATTGGCCCCATTTGTCAGCAATATGACCAAACATGACACATCTCATGTCTGAATGAAAACTTAATTATAAAATAAATTATCTTTCAAACGACTGCTTTACTCAAACAGAATAACAAAGAATTACGCTGTTTACAGTGTCATTTGCTCCTTTAAGTGCTCAAATAACAAATAGTAGCAGCTTTACTTCCTAAATTACGTCATTTTGTCAACATCAGAAGCGTTAATGCAGAACTTGGTGGTTGTCAGAATTTTCTAATTCTCTCGTGTATTTGGATGAACTTGAAAAATTAGTAAACGTTTAAATTTTATGCCATAAATTGAACTCCTTCGACATGTAGAATAATCTTGTATGACTGTTGTTTTATCTCGTAAGGTAAGAAATTAGAAAACCTTTACTTATTGTCCAAAAATATTAATTTAATCAAAATAAGTATATTTTAATTGACGTTTTTGGCTCATTATTTTTTATTTTTATCTCACAATCTGTACAAACTTTCTACTTAATATGAATACGTTCCTGAATTATTTAATCTTGTCAGTGTACATTTCACCATCTCACAGCATCACCACAAGAGTTGCATTCATGTGTGGTCTGATAAACTTGGCAAACACTGGAACAGAAAACATTGAGCAAAAAAAGAGGAAAAACCTGTTACTCATACAGACGGACATTTGTCACGCAATCAAGAAAACAATCCTGTCCAGAGTTGTTGCACCTATCTGGCCAAGGAGAGGCTCAGTGCTGGTATTTATCTGTAAAAATGATCATTTGGATTCCTTTCATTGTTGGCGCTGGGGGTGTGCAATAAGACGATATTAGATCGTGAACGATTAGAACGTGTAGACGTAAATGCCTGCTCAAAGTAGTTGACCCGCGGTACGAGCTGCCCAGCCGAAAATACTTCTCCAACGCTGCCGTTCACCATCTCTACTCTGAAAAGATTGATCGCAGAGTTCAGAAGTTTTACGCAACGAGTGATCTGTGGTCCAGCCGCACTTAATCTCAAAAATACATTTAAGATTGCGATAAAATCATGATTTTATAATAAAAAAAACGTGATATGATATTTTTGCCATATTGTCCACCCCTAGTTAGCGCTCTAACAATGTATAAAAGGTGGTCTCGCTATAATTGTCCTCCTCTTGTGGCAGTGAGATGAATTACTAAAACTCTATTGAAGCCTTCTTTAAGCCTTCTCCTCCATCTATTGCTTTCTCGACTATAACCCTTCCTCTGATCTCTGAGTTTCTTTAGCATCTGGAGCATCAGAAACCCATCTTGAATCCCTTCTAGGTTTTTCCTCTACAGCAGGGGTGTCGAACTCCGGTCCTCGAGGGCCGCAATCCTGCATGTTTTAGATGTTTCCCTCTTCCAACACACCTGATTCAAATGATCAGGATTCTTCTTGTAGTTTAATCGTAGCAACTGGACTTGCTTGAGTTCCTTGAAGACGTTCCACCTCTCATCCAAGAGGCTTCATCAGTTCTGACTGACTAGTTGGGAGTTCCACATACTTTTATCCTTGAGGAGCCATTAACACCAGAGTTTAGGTTTCAGTTGGGGGTTTTACACTCCAGGGGAATTACTTGAAAGGGGAAAAAACTTGTAGTTTTTAGGATTTGAAATACATCTTCAGTGACACCAGTCCTGGAACTTTTCTGACACACCTCGTATATGTGAAAACTGTATGATGAGGCTTTAAACGTGGCTAAAATATGACTAAGATATCAGCAATTTATTTGTTTCTTAAAGAAAGAATGAGAAACTGAGTATATTTTTAATAAAAGGGAAAGAAACTACAGGTAAAACTGGCATAAAATCATTTGTTTTTGACATAAGCTATGACTAAAATACATCTAAATATACATAAAATCTGCAAAATGAATGATTTCTGAAGTTATTTGTCCTGTTTGATTCATGCAAATCATCCACGTCAAACAGCATTTGTGGCTGCAGCAGCATCAGCAGTAACCGTGGTGACCCCGACTGTTTACCTGCAGAGGACCGGCTGCAGCTCGTAAAAAGCTCGGACAAACACAAACAGAGAAGCTCCCCTCCTTCACAGCTGCAGCCCTCTCTGTCCCTGTGACTTTCACCCACGTAAGGAATCACAAGACGACACGCGAATCCCATCAACGCGAACAGGACGACAGAAGAAGCCAACAAGCAGGCGGACGCACAAACCTCTGCGCACAGAGATCCAGGAAAAAACTCGATGTGACGCTTCACATCTCCCCACCACATTCATCATGACGCTGTTTCATAAGCCCTGGCCTGTGGCGAACGCAGCTCAGTGAGGCAGACGGGCCCCGGCTCGGCTGACTCAGAGTCCGAGCCCTCGTACTCGCTCGGGTTGTGTGTCGCCTGGTGTGGCGCGAAAAGCCTTAACGAGCCTCCCAGATCCAAAAATATCAAGCAGAGGAGACGTTTCCTTGACGACAGCTGAAGCTCATTTGAGGCTAAGAGACATTTTGGTGGAGCTACAAAGGTCGCAGCCTGGAAACAACACCGAGGTCAGATTGATTTTGAAGTTCAAAAAAGCATCATCTATGACTATAAACCTGGCACCGAGAGGAGAAAAAGATTCGGAGCTCCTCGTAGTCGAGGGGCCAATTAAAATCCTACATGTGGTTTGTGCGCTTTTCTTGCCACAAGATTGAAAAGAAGAAATTGATTCTTTCTTTTTATCTCTCTCAATAATAAGAGACTGTGTCGGCGTGCGTCTTCCTTTGCAGCTATTTCTAGCATCACCTGACGTGACTTCTGGTTGCTGAGGTCAGATCAAACAGCAGAATGTTTGGTGTTTGTTAAGTAGGCTAATGCAGCGCTAATGTAAGCCACAGAAACAGATATTGATTGCGCAGCCAGAGAGTCGTTTCTCGCTCTGCATGTCCTCCAAAAAAAAAAGAAAAAAAAGAAAAACCACGCATCGTGTAGAAACTTAGACCCACAGACTGACTGCTGAACACTTTCAAGTCAGAGACGCTGCACAAGCCAACCTACGCACAAACCCGCAGTGGCCATTTGTTAGCCTACAGTTTCCTCTTTTTTTTTTTTTTTTTTATGAGTAGTGACGGAAGAAGGCCGTGTTTACAGCTGTTTGGCTGCATGAAACATAAATTCTTCACCTCTTAACACCCACTTTTTATGGGATTTTCACCTATTTGGCAAACGGGAAACGCTCGTAAAAGAAGAACTACGAAGCCAAAATGCACAAATGAGACTCCATTTGAAAGGGAACATCTTTTAGTTTCTGGAAATGTGCTCGAACATGGCTCAACTAAGCTATGTTTGTGTTGCTCTGCCATAAGTCATATTTGAATAACAATAAGTAGGCCGATGCAAATCACCACATATGAATGAAATCTCAGAGCTCTGACATTATGGGAGCGAAACTAACATCTTTGAGTTACCTTCGACGGGAAGCTCTTTAAAGACAACATCTGGTTTTTAAAATGTTAACATCAAGGCTGCTTGTTCCTATACTGAATAGATGTGGAAATCAAGCACAAAAAAAAAAAAAAAAACGCTGCTGTTCTTCGAGGCCTTTGTTACGACTTGGACTGCGTTCATGCTCGACTGCAGTTCCTCCTGTGGGGATTTTGGAGGTAACCCAGAGTTAAAGGAAACCCAGCCGAAAAGAGAAGAGGAAGACGACGTGATTCATCATATCTGAACAGGAAACACCTGCATTGTGTACACTGCCTCGGTGGATTCGTATGCGTGGAAAAGCCCGACAGGCTTGCTGCGCGGTTTACACGGCGCCGCTTTAACGCTAAATATTGCTCCGTGCGTTTGCTCTATCAACAACCCCCTCTGACCTTTTCTTCTCACAGATAATGCAGAACAATGCAGTGAAGCAGCTAACGCGGCGTGTTAGGCCTCGAAACGTCGTGATGCGCAGCCGAGAGAAACAAGGAACGGGGAAACCGAGCTGATGCTTGTTTAAAAAAAAAAAAACATCATTGTGAAACGCAAAGCGGAACAGTGACGCAAAATATTATTTCCCCTCTTTTCATGCCTTCCGTCCTTATTGCACAACTCGGCTTACACTAATATACAGTCGCTTCAGAATGTATTCAAACAAGCCTTCACCTTTTGCACTCTTAATCGTGTTGTAGATTTCATTTTAAATCAAATCAAAACCTATCCTTTACAAAAGCATTCAGGTCTTTGTAGAAGCTCCAACTTTGAGTCCTCCTGGGTAGATCTCTACAAGCTTTACACACCTGATTTAGGCCAGTTTGTCCCTTTTCCCCTCTTTAATTGTATTATTTAAAGGTGAAAATCATCATTTAAAAACATATATGTGTAAACTAAAAGCACCTCCTCGACGAGATGACCAGAGTTTTATTTCGTATTTTAAAGCAGAAATGGGAAACAAACAGTTGCCCAGCTAAAAAAAAATTTGCATAATCCAGCCTCTTTGCTGGCTGCTGCTACTTCCAGGTGAGCCATGTATCCAAAATGAGCAGCTGGTGTGAGTTTTGCCAGTTTTATTGACTTGCTAAAGCTGCTTCTGCTGAAATATGTGAGCCACGAGCAAAGCAGACCAAATGTTCTGCTGTTGGCTGCGAGAGTGAACACAAGCGTCCTCATGCACTTCCAGCAGCTGAGGAAATGAAAACCCAGTGGATTCACTTTTACTCACGATGCCAATGTTGCCACAACAATAGGATTAGTGTTAGCGCTTTGTTCAGCTCGTGTGGCTAATGTTCCTCTGTGGAAACTGAGGGACATTCAGAGATGGTGGAAACTTTAAGACCGATTTAGAACCGCTAAACAAGGACTGGGTGGGCTGCTCTGTTTTCATGTCGCTTGTTGTGCTTCAGTGGAACCTAAACTCAGTCTGTTTGCTGCTCTCCTGCTCTCTGTGCTCACGTTCACTACATTTTATCACAGCCAGATTGCGTACTTATTCGCATATTTTTCCGTTTCTATTATCATATAACATAACAAGGATGAAATAGAGGCTGAAACACAGCTTATTAAGACTACATTTTGACCAGCAGTCACTTCAGCAGCGACTCATTTTTGACTTCAACTTTCTCTCTCCAAAAACGTGAGTTTAAAATAAAACAAGCCTGTGAATTCTGACTTATTTCCAGTGATAGAAAGTCCTGGTCTGACACATTCAATCACATGTCAGCTGCTGTGTGGTCAACCAGTTTGAACTGCGTCGTCAATCACAGATGCAGAGAGAGTTTTCTTCCTGAAGGGGGCGTAGACAGCAACAGTTGCATTTAAGGCCCTGTTTAGACGTAGCAAAAACGGTGATATTTCAATGTGTTTGGGCCTTTGGTTTACACGTAAATGAAGCTACGAGTCACTGAAAACTATCATATCTGAATTTGGAAAACTCTGTCTTTACGTTTGCAGTCTTACTTGACGTCGCAGTACGCAACAAGAGCGTCATCAGCGTCATACATGTGCGACCATGTTTCCAGTTTAGCTACTGTGATAGAAATGGATGCTGTTAAAGCAGTTTTTGTTTTAACAGCACATTTAGGAGTAGCTCCACTTCTCTGTCCAAACAAATGACCCTCGCGCCATTATTGTTGAAGTAACAGGAAGTAATTTGTGCCATTCGTTGTTGTGTTTTTTCCAGGATTCTGATTGGCTAGCATGGCTTTGTGCATCTCGTTACACTGCCCCCTATAGGTTTGGAATGCTCATAGCAGCTCTTAACAACGTGTTTGTGTAAACAAAGATTTTTTTGAAAACGATCTGGTCCATCCATTTTTGTAAACACCCGGCTAAACGTGACCTAAAGCTACAGACGTCATGTTTAGAACAAGGCTACAACCAGGAGTTACAGAGTCAGGATGAAATGAGCAATGTTTGTAGTTTTTTGAGCAGAAAACTTGGAAGATGAATTCTGGGGTCATGTGAGACTTTCAGTAATTTGCTGAAAAGGGAAAGAATTCGGGACCTTTAAAGATGAATGTACAGTATTTCCTAGGGCTGGTGGTGAGCTATTGAACGCTTTATTAGGATATGAAAAAGGCTTTTGACTTAAATTAGGTCTGAAACAACTGATAGAAGACGAATCTACAAATATTTACAGCATTTCAGTCATGCTGCCCACAGTAAAAATGCCTCATATTTTTATCATATATGTAATAATGAGTAATTGCATATTTTTAGGTATTTTATTCAGACACTACTGGATATGTAAAGACATTCGCTAAACTATATGCATGTTCTTTGCCTTCTCAGACGTCCCCAGTGCCCGAGCTTCCTAATAGCTGTAAATAAAGACGTTAACCTTCACTTCTGAGGGACGTCATGCCCAATCAGAGCATGTGACTCCGATTCGCAATGTCTGCTTGTCTAATGAGCAGCGGTCACATGGCTACAACACTTCCCATAAACAGGATATCCTCCACCTCTGCTAAGGGTTTGTGGGGACGCTCATGAGGAAGTCAGTCACTTCAAGCTCCTTCTTTTTCTTGGAAGGAAAGTGAGCGGCGCTAATCAGCAGATTAATCAGTCGATATCAAGTGTAATTAACAACAGCTTCCACAGCTGAGGAACTATTGAATAATTTGGTTCGATGACGGTTGCAGCTTCTCAAATCAAACGTCTTTAACGTCTTTGGCTTAAGTGGGCAAAAAGGCGACTTGAATCGAATTAAAAATCAATCAAGACAGCGTTTAGCAGGTTAAATGACAATAATAAATAATCTAATTATCTTAGCACTGAGACGGCTGAGCAGCAGAAGAGCTCACAGAATTTAGTATGCATGGAAAACACATGCAAAATGTCTGCTTTCGAAAATAACCCAGCATTTCTCTTGTGACTACTGTGGTTTCTAGATGCATCATGTCTGGCTTGACGGCTGAGCCTCTATGTACTGATATGGCCCATCACAAAACGGCATCACAGCTCGTAGTTGCACGAAATCTAAAGGTGCTTCTGCTTTGCTAAATTGCTCAACTGATTGCATTGACAGCGTCAGAAAGGAATTCCCAGCGCGTTAGCCTGAGCTGACCCCGAACAAACACATCTGTAGTGACAAATGACAATCTCAGGCAGTTATCTGTCCCGGGTGCTGCCAGCGATGACGGTGCTGGAGGCGGAGGAGGGGAGGGGGGGGCTGCCTGCATACCATCGCTTCCCGTCACCTCTTTAACCTGCCTGTCCACATCCCCCCACTTCCTACGCGCACACATTCATCGGCATTGCAAAGCTTAATGTCACTGATTCCCATAACTGCAGTCTTGTGACAGAGCAGTCTGGTATTACTGCATTACTCACAGCCTGCCTCGGTCTCACACACACACACACACACACACAAACACACACACACACAACGTCCAGGCAAAAGCCTTCGTAAGGCCCATTGTCCGGCGCTCTGACGGTGAATGCGAGCGGTGACAGTCGGTCAGCACAAATGAAGGCTGCACAGCCAACAGCCAGCTCACAATAGATGGACTTCTTTACAGTTGTAAAAATGTGTCCTGCCGCCCTTGGCCTGTGGCACTTTTCTACTTCCCCTTATGAGACAGTGAACAAGAGACTTCCCTCTTCACATCACCGCAAACACACCGTTCGACTGCTGCAGACTTTTCTCACTCCTCAGCCAAAAGGTGCGACCTGGAACCATTTCTAGTCCCACAAAGCAGCAATTCTTTAAAAACACTAAAGATGCCTGCATAACCATCATAGAAATAGCTTCTTTATTCACCTTATATTAAACTGATCAAAAATAGACTCTGTAAGGACACATTTTCAAGGTTCCTTGTGGACTTGATAAGCATTTAAGTAATTTTCCAGCATAAAAGTCAAACGTAAGAATTTGCAGCATTCCTGAGTTTTGCTTTATAACAACTTCAGAATGGTTTTTAGACTCTCTATCAGACAGGAAAACAGATTAGAAGCTGACAGTTTGGGATTTAGGAAGTGATAAAGAGCGTTTCTCACGGTCGTCTCATGTTTTATAGATCAAATGATTAATCGGTTAATGGAGAACAAAATCTGCAGTAATAATAATAATCGTCTTTAGTTGTAATTCTAATTGAATGATATTACTTGCCTACAGAGAACTCCCTGGATGGTTCTCTTTGAAAACCTTTAAAAAACGAAATGGCTTCTTTCGGCACCATAGTTAGTGCAAATGGCAAAAATAGGTTCCTGAAGGACCTATTTTCCAGATTGTTCCATAAAAGGACTTTTGATAATAGGAGTTAAAAGCTGTTTAAGTAATTTTCAAGCAAAAAAAAGTCAAACGTAAGCGTCTGCCGCTTTTTGTGGGGTCACGTCCATTATAACACATTTAATATTTTGGGTTCTGGGCTGTTGTTCAGACAGAACAACTTATTACAAGACGCCAACTTTGTATTTGAAACTTCAAAGGGCATTTTTCTGATGTTTTACAGACCAACTGTCTAATCAGTCAATTTAGAAAAGAATTCTCTTGCAACTCTAATTATTACGTGCAGTGAAATAAAGCCAGTAAAAAGGAAGAACCTTTAGTAGTCTGACAAACCACATGAAGGACGTAAAGAACATCCTCTAAATAAAGGTTCTTCAATTGGGTGTTTGAAGAACTAGACAGCCTTTAGAAGAACTGTTGCTTTTCTCAGATCTGTACCTGATCTGATTCAAAACACCAGCAGACCAGAGGAAGAAACAGAGATGAGTTGTTTTCTCAGTCAATCAATAGGTTGTTCAAAGTCTATTATCCTCAAGTTTCTTGTTTCGTCTTAACAGTGGTCAGAAACCCGATGAGACTCAGAGACTCAGACATGGGACCTGAATCATTGCTGTTCAATCAGTCTGTTCAAGTGACGACATCCTGCATTCAGACAGATCATTTTTGTGTTAACGTTCCTCATGGCTTCATTTAGACATACCCGCTTCATCTTGCACATTCTCAAGCAAAATACGTGTACATTCCTGCATCATGTAAATATTTCTTTTACTTTTTCTGACTTTATAACTACTTGGATTACAGCACTTGCAGTTTATTTCACATGGGACACCTGCTTCTTGTTGTTGTCCTTCTTTGAAAATGTTCTGCTTGTCACTCAGTTCTGTGATTCTGGACAGTGACAGAGAGCCACCGTACACATGCAATATATATCAGACTGTACATCAAGTGATATTTAATGCATAAAAATGCACTAATATACAAAATACTACATTTAAATCTGCTGTGTAACAAATGATTAGACTTCACTAATGAACTGTGTGTAGCAGCCCACTAGTCTGACGGGAGGAAAAGTCCACACTGTGACTTCTTGTTGGATCCTAATTAATCCTGTCTCCATGTCAGGGACAATTTACAATTATCAGTCATTAATTAAGTCACTTCTGTTGTTCAATGTGAACAAATAGAACTCACTTTGGAGATGTTCACATGGATCCTGCTGCTGTTTCTGCAGTTAGACCGTGTGAAACTCAGAGGAACAGCTCCTACAAACACTGATTGCCTGCCCATTAATACGACTGCATGCGGTTCAGACTTGTGCTGTGTTAACAGAAGCGTTACTAGTCCCAACCTAGTGAGATTAAAACTTTTAAGTAACGGGTGCTCATTCAGACATGAAGCCGACACGTTCAGATGCTGTCGGGTAATTGGAAAGGAGTGCACGTCTAAAGCGGGAGATAGAAAGCAATGAAAACCAGCTAGTAATCACATTTGAGAAGCTGGGACCACGGATTTATTTGCTTAAATGATGACCTAACGGGGAACCTGCTCCTGGAGCGCCACTACATATGTTGTATAAAGCCCTTTGTGGCTCCGGAGGGAGCTGCATGAAATCCGATAAACTGCCTCACTTGAGTCAGCGCTGGTTGTGTCTGCAGACTACAAATAGGTTGGGGAAGCATGAGATTACCACACCTCTGCAGCCACTCCTTATGTCTGCTCCAGGCTGGCAGCTCCAGGCTGTAATCTCTGAACTAACTGTTGGTGGTTTGAGCCGCACCGTGCTCCTTCTTTTGCTTTCGCTCAATACGAGCAGCAGAGACAGGCGGGAAACGAGGGGTAATGCTGTGGTGGAGTGACATGCAGTCACAGTCCAGCCACCCAAGGATCCAAGTGGAGACTCGGTGTTGATGGCATTTGCGTCCATGTGGTTTGCAGCCAAACCACTTGAGTATCAGATTGTCCAGCAGACGACGTGTTTTCGACCAACGAGAAATGAAAGAGTCTATTTCTGGTTCTGCTGCATTGACTTTAATCCTCTTTTTTTAAAACGGCCTAACAATGTCGTTGGACAGCAGCGCCAAATCAGTCGGACCAGGCTGCATGGGCTAAAAAAACAAAACCTGCTGCCATTGTGAGGAGGTTTGCGAGTGTGGCTCATTCAATGACGTGGCTGCCTTTTTATGCTATTAAAAAGAATCGGATGCAGCATTTGTTGCGCTTCATTTTTGTCGAACCAAATTTGGTTGAGCTGTTGCCGAGAATTTTTCACAGGTTCAACAACATCAGTGTCACTGACTCACTGTTTTAAGGCTGTTATGTACTCCACAATTTACTATTTTGATTACAGAAGAAATAAAAATGGCAGTTTTTTTGCTGCAAGGGTGATTAAAATGCAGAGACTTATGGTCTTTCAAAATAAGAGTCTCTAATTCACAGATATTATTATAGATATTCCTTTTGCCGTACAGATGTGGATCTGTTACAGACTGAAGTGAGACTTAAAGGGTTAATCCGCCAACTTCCCCTCTAACACAAACTGCAAATAATTAAATAAATAAAACACTAATTAGACTTTCTAATAATATATGCAGCGATTTGGCAGCTTAGCAGAAATAGAAAATACTCATGTTTACACCAGCGTTTGCGGCTTCTTGTTCTTTTTTCTTTTTGTATTCGCATAGTCAACTTGTAACTGTGGGTGGTGCATTCACAGTTTCGGCAAAACACAATCAATCTCATGTAAGAGGAAATCATGAGATGTCTACCACAGGGTTTTTTCTAAAAGTGTTGTGAGACTAGCTGCTCACCAATGACGACTACAATCGTTCAGCCTTCTAGACACACACAAAACTAAAATGTATTTGTGAAGGCGATACTTGAATATAAGTGAATGAATTACAATAAAAGTGGCTGAGAAATGACCGCAATTGTAATAGTCAGCTCTCAGAGATCTTGGTTCCATTATTTTATTACTTCCTCGGGTTGCATTGACCCTTAGAGCCCGACGGGTGCACTTTGTGTCCAAATTCAGTTTCCGTCTTCTCAGTTAATTTTCAGTTTTTTTTGCAGCGAGGTGTTGCTTGTGCTAAACGACACGGCACAACTTGACCTTTGCGCGTCGATACTGGTCGCTTGTCTGAGTGATAAAAGTGTAGGTGAAGAAAATTATTTTCAAACATCTGCCACCTCTGCAAGTATGGCAACAGTTCACTGTATAAAATCACATTTATTTCCATTAGGTGCTCATATTTTTCTCCATTTCTAATTTCATACAGCATCACCCCATCGTGGTTCTGATATTACCAGATGCCAGATATTTCCCCCCCCCAAACACAAAAAGGAAAATATATCTACTGGCAGCATGTCATGGTGAGATACAAACATAGCAATTTCATAATATAGTTTTTCCCCATGATACAGAGGCCAATATAAACAATCTAAGACTTTTATTATATTAAATGATGGAAGATCTTGAGACTATTTTGACGAACACAGGATACAGCATGCATAGCCAGCCCCTATAATGGGCAAGATAAGAAGCTCAAAGAGTTAAACAGACAACGCTGCAATCATGACCAGGACAGCTTTATGGTAATATGGTAGGTCTGTGGTAAAACAGACATTCCCCGCTTGCTATTTCACAAGTACTTTGACGCTAAATCTGGGCACAAATTAAAATGAGTCCATAAACATAACAAATGCAGCCGCTTCCCACGTGGGAATGAAGGTTTGATGAGCAGGAGAATTATGTAAATCATATGCTGCACAGATCTGCACTCCACCGCCGACAAGAAAACTCTACACTGTACGGGAATGTTAACAACATGCTTTGTGTGCCGTTCCAAAGAGAGCAAATGTCTTACAGTGCTGCCGCTGGTTAAAAATGCAACCAGCTCATCAGAGGGAGGGCGTGAAATATTTTTGGTTTCCTGGAGACTCATTAAATCTTAATTTGAAAACGATTCCGACCACGAATTCAGCTTTAAACCGACTGTGTTCCTAATTCTAATCTTAGTTTTAAATCGTGTTACAACACAGCAGCTCTGAAAGGGTTTGCAAACTTGAACCTGTTTTCGTGCACCAAAATAGGAGAGGAAACACACAAACCACAACTACTCTGCTGCTATTTCTGGAGCACCTCTTGTGGGTTCATGAAGTCTGTAAGAAGGGGGGGCGTGTTTGTAATTACTCACCCTGACAAAGTTATCCGGGAACAGCCCCCTGCGTCCGCCCAGCTCGCCCTCCCACCATCCTCCATCGTCCCGCCGTATGTTCACGATGATGTCGCCCACCGTCAGGCTCAACTCATCGTCCTGCTGAGCCTCATAGTCGAACTCCACCACGGCCTCCACTGAGGGCGAGAAGAGACACAGTCGGCGGGGTTACGACAAGCCGGCAGCGGAAAAAGGTCAAACGCTGCAGATGCGCCACCTTGTTGGGTTTTGTCCTCTCTGGCGCGGTGCAATTTTTTTCATTCTGATGATTGTGCAGGTTTTATTTATTGATTCGAAGGGAAGTGAAAGAAGGAACAAACGCGACCCATTGAATTTTACATCAGAACACTGTTGCACACTCTGGCAGAGAAACGCTTGCTAATTAAAGGTGTCCTTGTAAACAAACCACAGTGTGTGTGTGTGAGTCGCTGGAGCGCCAACAAACGCCGACTGCCAATCCAAGTCGATTTTAAACCTTTTAAAAACCTGCACCGTTTGTATCCACGCTTGCTGACTCGTATTCTTTGCCTTTGTTTGCCAACAGCTACTTCCCTCTCCTCTACCTGTCCTTGTCACCGATCCCTCGCTAAAAGTATTTACTTTAGAGCAGGTTTCCTTTCACATATTCGTGCATCAAGTTGCGAGACGCCCGTTATCTCTGCAATGTTGGAGGCTGCAGGAAAAATGACTCAACCCGTAAAATGTTCACTGGCATACTGTAAATAAGTGGCTTACCACATGCTAAGGGTTGTGCTCTTTTTAAGCCACAAGACGAAAATGTAGCAGCTAACCCACTTGCAAAGTGCAGCGGAAAGTAGTGACTTTTCACTTTTGCCAAAAATATGCACTGAATGCAAACAATCTGAGGACATTTCAGCCTGGAAATACCCATTAGTGGGTCTGCTGCGGCTCTGGGGGTCAAACTGATACCGCCTTCTCCGCCTCCGTTGTAGAGATTGAGAAGAAATAATGATTTTAAACATTTGCTTTTAGGTTGACAAAGGAAACATGGAATTTAGCCTCTAAAACAGCCATTTTGGATGTCAATCAGCGACAACCTGCCATGTGTGATTGTCTGGAAAGCTTAACACAACAGCAGATTACACCGTAAACCGTTATGAAGACAGTCGCAGGTTAACGTTTGTTTGAAAAGAAGGACGACAGGAGGAACTTCAGGAAGCTGGTGGCGTTCCTGCTCAGGTGCCTACTGAGGAGGAAACCTGGCTCGTGTTGCCATTCTGAATCTGAAAGTAACAGATTTAAAACATGATGGAGTTTTTTTTGTTGGCCTTTTTGCCTTTATTTGACAGGACAGTAGAGAGAGAAAGACAGGAAAGTGGGGAGAAGAATGGGAGGAGGGACCTGCAGCAAATGGGCTGGATTCAAACCCACGACCACTGCATCAGGGACTATAGCCCCAGTACATGGGTCACCAGCTCAACCAGTTGAGCTGCAGCGGCGAAAACATGACGGGGTTTTAACACACGAGACACCATTATTAACACAGTTGGTATGCATTTGCAAAACCGCTGACACGTTTAAATCCTGTGACAAAGTAGGTGAGAACTCACGACTTGTCCGCCACATGTTGATTCTGCACAAAGTAAAATATGACGTTTATTATCTGTGCATTTTGCTGCTTTGGTTAAACTGGTTTGGGTTAGCATGATTTTACATTTTACAGGTTGAATGTGGTTAAATTGTTTGTTCTTTTGTTCATTAGTACCTTTTTTTTGTACCTTTATTCAGACTCAGCTTGTAGGTTTATTGTTTAGGAGGCCCACCATTTCCTGGTTATGTGGTCATCTGGACCAGATCAAATGGCTGTGGTTTTTCCTCTTTCTTTAGGAAAGTTTTGTTTGTGTTGAACACATTCTTAAGTAAAGGCTTAGAACACTTGGCTAGAGATGTCTAGAGAGGTTGTGGAAGAGGTCACCAGGCTTTCTAATGGTAGGATTGAATCATACTATACATGCTGTTGGGATTTTGCACCCCGAAGAGAGAGGTACTGCTAAAACATGTGCCATTTGTTCCATTAGATATGGGTGAATTTTGAGTTATGAATGGAGAGCAATGCAAATAAAGTCTTCACCTCTTGGCAATCGAGTCGTCTGCTCGGTCTTTCTTGACCTTTTGGTTAGTCTGCTCTACACTCTGGGTTAGACGTGTTGCAAAACGTAGGAGGTGTGGCTGCTAAATAATGACAAGTCAGTCATAGCACAGTCTGCATGTCTGAACCACGTAGTGATCAATCGGAAGCATAAACAAACCCTGAAAGTTTCAATCTGCTCGTATTAAACAAAATTGAGTTACAGCATCAGTCTCATTATTTGACAGCCACATCTCATATATCCTAAATTGCAGCCTTTGCGGTGAGCTAATTGAATCATTTCATCTTTTTTTTTTTTTTGATTTGAAGGCAATCAATTCTTCAGCCCTATCGTCCATGGATGACGGTATTCCCTGTAGAACTACAACTAATGAATCCACACTGCTGTTCCGGAGATGTGTTTCATTTCCTCAAATTCAACGGGAAGAAAAGACCGGCCGGACCACACACTCGGCTCTCTAGTTATTTCAGGCAGTAACAAGTCATTTTTTTTGTCCTAGATATCTCATCTGTTGCGACCTCTCCAGCAAGAACACGCAGAACTGAAAGCTATACACGGTCGAATATGTAAACAAACAAGCGTGCACAAATGAATAAACCATTCATCCAGCCACCTGGCGAGCCGTCCCTCAACAAAATGTCCTTCGGGGCTTATTTTTGTGTTTGCTTTCAGTCAGACGAAAATAAAAAAAAAGTTTAAAATCATTCATGTAAAAATCACGCTTTAGGAACGCTTGTGTGATTCCAGTTTTTCCCTGAATGTCTGCAACGCAGGTAGTACAAAGTCAGCATGACGCATACAGCCACAGTAACTGGCTATTGGGAGTTTTAGAGTGCATATACAGATCAAGAACTATCTGTGGCGTGACCCATACCTCCTGTCTGATCTAAAAATGAGCCAAAAGATGGAGCGTACATGGAGCTGAGGCAGGCTATGCAAACATCTTTGGACCATGGACTGCTTTATAAGAACACCCAACTCTTACACAACGCAGCCTCGCACTTAATTCTGCATAACTTTAGGCCTTCATATAGGTAAAAAGGTGAGTTATACAAATAGCCACCACTCATACAGCTGTCATGAACAGGAAATGTAGCTATAGGGACCAAAGCTGGTTTTGCACCAGGTTGTAAATGTGTTTATTTCTATTGTAAAGTTGGACATTTTAACATGGGGGTCTATGGGGATTGACTCACTTTTGGTAACTGCCTCAAGTGGCCATTCAAGGAACTGCAGATAGTCAAATTAAACTAGAATTACTTTAGTGTGTTTCGATCTTTACTTTTGTTTGCGTCTTTGTGTCATGCCAGCGACCATGAACACCATAGAAGTACCTTTACATCAACTCAGTTCTTTGGCTGTCCTTCAAATACCTCCGATGAAAGTTCCTGCAGATGACTCAGAGGGATTATTCAGTTTGAGTCACTGGAGGAGATTTAATACGAGATACGGGAATGATTGTTAAACACTGATCTTTTTTTTTTTAAATGGCAAAGTAGACGTGATAGGTATTAACCAACTGAGTCAAATCAGCAGGCGGGTAGAACTGGTGCTGTGGAGGTGTACATTATGTTGGGCTTTTAAAGACTATGGTCAGCGTTAATTAAATATGATTAATACATGACTGATAGTAGCAGGGAAATCAGTAATTAGTGTCAAAGTGAATGCCTTGAGCTGAACAACCACTACTTAATGAAATGCATACAAAAACACATGCAAACACATTTTCTGCCGCTTTCCTCCAAACATCACACACTAAGAATCGCACTTTCACGTACACACACACACATATATATATATACCTTGTGACTTGCTTTTGCGGCTGCTAATGCTTGTAAAAATGTACTGAATGTGTCATATCACATATAGCTTTCTTAACGCCAACCCTCGGCACGCAC
The DNA here is from genome assembly GCF_000690725.1 of Stegastes partitus. Taxonomy (NCBI): domain Eukaryota; kingdom Metazoa; phylum Chordata; class Actinopteri; family Pomacentridae; genus Stegastes; species Stegastes partitus. The sequence goes on along the minus strand of NW_007578402.1, from coordinate 99,030 downwards.
GCACACACACACATACCGGCCGCCGAGGCCTGATCCTTGTCTAAACTGTGCGGGCAGCTGACGGCGGGGATGCAGTGGGGGGAGTTTCGGGATTGGGTAACCATGGGAACAACAGCATAAAGGGGTAGGTATGACTCAGACACAGTGGCCTCCTTCCCCCCCCCCGAAACTCCTTCACACATGTATACAATATTAAATGCACAACATGGTGACACTAGGCAGAACCAACCACTTCTTGTGCGCTAAAGTGGAAGGTCAGAGCGTCGCTGGGAGTTTACATCACGGGCCGAGGAAGCCTCGCGCAAGACATCAAAACAGACAAAGCAGATGACTGTAGTCCAAGTTGGCCTGCTGCTCAGATGGCGAGGATACGACGCTGGCATCAGATAACGACGGAGATTAGTCGCAGCCGAGACAGCGACGTGGCACAAATGCCATTTTCCTCTTTTTGCTCTCGGGTTGCGATGTCCGTGGGGAAGCGGCGGACACCCTGGGAGCGGAAAAGGGGGGAAGGTTCTGCAGCAAGAAGTGCACACGGGTGAACTGATGGCTTGTGGCAGTTATCTCGCAAACTACATTACAGTACATCTGAGTGGCAGAACGGGACGACACACTGCAGTCCGCCCACCCACCCACGTCCGTCAGCGACACATGCACTACTGAAGAGCACGACAGCTTGTGGCTCCGCACATCACCGAGTGCAAAGACGGGTGCAAGTTAAAAGTGACACAATGTTAATGCCAAAGAGGAGTTCTGTCTCGTGTGAAGCAATGCAGAAAGAGCCGAGTCCCCTGGTTCTGATTTTACACGGCAAACAGTCTCGGTTTTTATTGCCTGCGTGATGTACAGCACAGCACGACAGCATCAGAGGTGGAAAGTACATTTACTCAAGTGCGATCTGAGATACTTGCACAGGATTTACCGAAAGCATCTCTAATTTATGCAGCTATACGCATACCGACGTCCCTGCAGAACCTCTCTGATGCAGTGCACAGGCTGGGATTTAAAGACGCACTAATTAGAAAGATACAATTAAACCTTTTGCAACGGGGAAGCTCTTTAAAATGTTTTTTATCTGCTGCACAAAACAACTTGTGCACGTAGCTCATGATGTTCTACAGAAATCTACTTTTGTCAACCTTGGAGGCCTCCAGAACTTTACACTCTGAAAGGTGCCACTTTGCATAATAAGTAGACAGTATAGGTGCAAAGCTGCCATACAGCAAGAAAATCTGACAGATGTGAAATGCTCTGCAGAGCTCTGTTTGCACATTTTCATGCTTTTATTTTCAAGAGTAAGTGCGGTAATATTCCCAATTTTTCTTCTTGTCAAGTAATCCCATGAAAACACCAGTATCGTCCAAGTATTTCATGCTCATCGCCTGCCGTCATTATTGTCCAATTAAAGGCACGTCACTGAGCCACAGTGTTGCACAGGACGGCATCCTGCTCCAGTGCCATCAACACACTCCGAAGTTTATTTTGACTAAATCCCTCACACACCGTCCTGCTGCTGTCAACACTTGCGCGCTAAATCTGCAGCAGAAAATAGTCCAAGAAATCTGTTATTTACTCTTGTCTGAGTGAAACGTGATTGATTTTGGTCTTCAGTAGGATTTGCTGACAATAATGAAAACCAAAGACAGGCTGCAGCAGATGAACCCTAGTAATAGTTTATACACTTTCACCTGCTTTGACCTGGAAAGCACCAGAACTTAACTCCATATTTAGCCTCGATCCCTGTGTGCAGGATCGACATACCAAGAACTTGTTTAAAATGCCATCGCTGGCTTGTGAACGCAACATTAAGATACAAATCACATGTGATTCCACGTGAACGGAGATTGCATCTAACTGTTAAGACGATTAGCCCCTTTTTAGCTCGCATTTCTGTAGCTATGAAGCTAAATAAGTCAAACGTGTAGCAGTTAAAGACATGTTTTTCCTCAGGAGTTGATGGTAAATACCACAGATCGAGAGGAAAATGAATAATGTGCGCATGTTAATCAGGTGAACAAAAGCAAAACTCCAAAGTAGGCCGCTGTTTGCTAACGCACCAACAGCTGCCTGCTAATGATTGCTAACCCATTTGGATAAAATGTGATTAAGAAAGCAAATACATTTTTTTGTACCCTAACAAAACCTTAAACTGTTCTAGCTCCAATTTTAGCTTCAGTAGGCAAAAACAATTAGCTTAATGTTAGCTACTTCCCTCCCCGAACACATTCAACATAGCTTCACATGCTAACATACAACAACTGCTAACAAGTTTGGCTCAAATACGCGGAAGAAAGCAATCAATACTTTTAATTTAGGACTTTACTAAAACCTGAAAAGCCTGAACAGCCAAAGCTACAATTTAAGCTATGATACTAAAATATAATTAGCATGGTTAAGCCCTTTCCTGATTGCATCATATGCTAACACACTCCAACATGCTAACAAGTTTGAATCATACTATTCAGAAGAATTCACAAATATTGTTTATTTTGGTTCCTAACAAAACATTCAAATAATTTAACAAGCTAGCTGAGCTTTTAGCTTTGAAGGGACAAAATAACAGGCCTAACGTTAGCTTTGTTAGCTTGGCTGCTTCTTTCTACCGATTGCTAACACGTTTCGATCAAACATAAGGACTAAAGCTATCTTGGACCTTACCAAAGCAATAAAATACTTTTACAAGTTTAGCTGGTATTTTAGTAGTTTAAACTTTAACAGTTTTTAGCAGGGCTGCACAATTAAGTGAATATTTAGCGCAACTTTAATTTTAGCTTCCGACAATCCCATGAACATGATCAACCGCAATACCGGTGTTTGAAATGCTACGCTATGAGACAACAACCCATGCAGATAAAAAAAAATGTCTTTTTTTTCCAATTTGGGCAGCACTGCTTGTTTTTTTTTGTTGTTGTTCTTGTTTTTATAACAGTACTGGCATTCAAGTATCCAAATGAGCCAGAGTTTCTTTCGGTTTGTGGCAGAATGATAATGAGGTGCGGCCAGCCCATTCTATCTTGCAAGACTAAGAAAACACGTTATTTCACTGTTTCCGAAGCAATTTTTAGTCGCACACCTGTCTGAGTGTGGTACAGGTAAGTGGGGAGACTTGAGGCTATCAATAAGCAGACGTTCACCAAGTTATTTTGGTTACATTCATATTTCAGTTGTAGGAGATTAATTCAGGTGTGGAAGAAATCTTATATTGATGCAAAGATTTGTACATTAGCATCTAAATGGGCGGTCCTCTACCTGTAAGTGAAAGTGAAAGCAGCATCCTGTTTATTCAAAAGTAAAAGCCCAACAAAAACAGTGTTTTTTAAAAATCTATAAGTAATTGTTACAAATAATCGCGATCTCGATATTGATCAAAATAGCGTGATTAGCATTTTGGCGATAATCGTGCAGCCTAACTGTTAGCTTTTCAAGAATTCAGTCTACGAATACATGGCTATTTTATGGAAATGCAATTTACAGAGAAGTAGAGCAACATGCAACTTGTTAGAAAGATACAGAGCTACAGTGGTTAGTAAACTAAAACAGAATAATTCTGCAAATTTAAGCAAAAATGCAAAATACTGGCTGCACCCAGCTTCTTAAATGTCAGGATTTGCAGCTCACTTGTATCACAAACGGCAGTAAATGAATCACCGGTTTGGGCTTTGGGAAGTTAACTTCACTACTTCTCACACACTAAACGGTTAATCAGTAACTGCAGCCCCTCTCACTTACACTTGTACACTCATGTTTGTGGTAATGCACCGTTTCTACGAGGCCAAAAAAGACATAGAGGAGGCCTTGAGAAGACGAGAGGCCGAATATCTCGACGCCTGCAGACAAAAGCACAAACTCCCACTCAAGTGGTCAAAAAAAAAAAAAAAAAACACACTCGAACAGGAACTGAGACGGGCCCGTAGCGTCCTCTCAACAGCTGCGTCAAGTTTAGATAAGGGGAAGCTACACATTCAGAGCTCCGCAAAGCCGCGCTGACATTTCGCTAGTTTACAGCCGACCCGTGTTTAGTTGTGGGTGAGTCTCAGCTCTGCCGTCGCTGATGATGTCAAGAGCAGCTGTGTGTTTCTGTCTGTAAAACATTCGCTCTGGACCGGAGCCCACTGGGAGTCCAAGCCACCCACTCCAACTGTGGATCGGATCTCAGGCTTCAGCAGATTCTCCCACATTAAAGGAAAAATTCCAGCCATTCTCTGCTCGTCGCTCCGCGGCTTGCGACAAAGTCCGCTGTATTCCCTCAACTCGCGTTATCTATTTCGAATTCTCGCCGAGTCCCAGAACGCCCGGTGACGAGAGGAAGAGCTCGACGGGTTCGTCTTCGGGGCTTTGAGTGTAGGTGGGGAGAGCGATGCTGGCGGAGAAAGCGAGAAGGAGAGCGAAGGTTTTTTTTTTTTTTTTCAGTTTCGCATGAGAAAAGTGAAACATTGTTTGGCTACGCAATAAAGGAACTGCTGCTTTCACACGTGTAGCTGTTGAATATATATGCGAGAAATGGAAAGTTTTGAAAGCCTCGTCTTTATATGTGAGGTCACAGTCGAGTGTCTTCTTGAAATCTGCAGCAGCGACAGAATTACAGAAATAAGGACTAAAACAGCTAAATGCATTGACCCAATCTGTACTGCCCAGCTTTTGCAGGAGAGGTCAACGTAAAATGACCTTTAAGGTGCGTTTAAGGACCATTGGAATTTCCATTTTGGCTAACTTTGCAGGAAAACAGTGCATATTCAGATACTATTTTACACTAACTGAATCAAAGCAGCCTGTAGAAGCAGGGAATGAGGGGATTTAGGTGCACTGACATATGATGAAGTTTCCCTCTGAGGACAGCCATGCATCCTTTGTTTACATGCATCCAGCAGAAAGCCTGCACGCAAATCCAAGGAGAGGGGCTGCAACTAATGAACATCCTAATGACTGGAACTCCTCTGCAGAGACATGGGATGTCTCATAAGGTCAGAAGATATAAAAGTAACACGCGAGGAGAAAAGGAAGTCAAACCTCCAGCTTTGCATGCATTCTCTGACAACCGGCACGTTTGCAAACCCACTTGACTGATTGATTGATTACTGGAGCAGCGGATCTGCAACCAATTAATAGCCATGCATTGTGTTCAGCAGCAGCAGCAGCAGCAGCAGAGCGGTGTCGTGGGAAATGATGGCGAAGATGAGAACAGTCAGGCCTGTTTCGTCCACAGAGGCGGAGAGCTGGAGAGAGCCAAACACTGTGCAACACAATGGGGCACACACACACACACACACACACACACACACACACACACACACACACACAGAGTGAATGTAAACGTGTCAACATCTGCAACTCATCAATGTGACCCGCCGCTTTTTTTTTTTTTCCTGAAATCGCAAAAATCAAACCCTGCGCGGCCGAGCTGCACACCCACGCGTGGCTTCTTCTTCTTCTCTGTTTTTTTATTCTCTCTCTTCTGAATCATGAATAAAGCATCGGAAATGCGCGACAGAAGCCTGCGGTATCTTCTTCCAAACAGCCCCGCTATGCGTGAAGGGGAGGTGAGGTGAGGAGCGCGGAGAGGGGAGGGGAGGGGAGGGAAGGAGAGAGAGAGGCTGCGCGCATCTGGACCGGGCGTTGATTCATCCAGATGCGCAGAGGCGCTGGAGGCTATTTTAGGTCTTTTCTCCAAATTGGAAGCAAACGAAAACAGAAGAAAAGAAGAGAAAAAAAAGGGGGGAGAGAAAAAAAAGGGGGCGTCGCATCTCACCCATTTATGTGTCCCGGTGTGCTGGCAGTGCTCCTGGAGGCTGGTCGGTCGCAGGGAAGGGAGCTTGTCTCAGGTACAGAGAGGGGGTTTTGCGCCGGACTGAGCCCCAGCCTCCTGCTCCGTACTACAGATCCGCTGAAACGGGAGGAGCGTCAGACGAAACCATATTCCTTCCTCTTTTTTCCCTCTCTCTCTCTCTCTCTCTCTCTCTCTCTCTCTCTCTCTGGTGACACGGCAGAGGAGGCAGAGCGAGTGGCCAGAAAACGGAAAAGCGCTGATGATCAAATCTCTCTCTCCTTTCTCTCTCTCGCTCTGGCTCGCTCTCCCTTTTGGTGCCTTCAAGTGCGCCGCGTAAACTCCGGCTTCCCCATTTTCGATTCCGTGAGCGCGCCGTGACGCAATGTGTCGCACCACGCGTGATGCGCTCCGGACAGATGGCGGTGACACAAACACTGTGTTCTGGGACAGGAAATCTCACTGCTCCATATGAGCTGCTGTAGCATGCGCCGGAAAGTTGAGCACGGTCATTCGAGTTCAAATATTTGAGTAATTTTCAGAAAATCGGATCCCTTCTGTCACCGAGAGCCACAGCTCACACTCCATTCTCTTCTTAGGCTACTTTATTTATAATAATAATTTAAAAAAATATAAATACATGATGCGATTCCATTTCAAAATCTAATATTTGTCTCATTATTTTAACCTTAATATCTAAATTAGTCCAATAAATGTCTACAATGCATATTAAAGGGTCTTAATCTCAAGATTAGTCAAGGAAATGTGCTTTTTATATAACATAGTTGGCTCTTAACTTAAATTATGCAGGTTAACTTCTATAATAAATACTATTTTATGGTTTAGATTTGATTTAAACTTGTTCGGTAAAACCATGGTTCAACATATGTTGTTTCAAATGTGTCACATAATTAATAGTGACTTAATTTGACATTTTATAATCTCGCTAAATTGTATTTATTGGCAGAGTGTAACAGTACTGAAACTTCAAAACAAATGTGACACTTTCTTTACTCTTTCTGCCTCCATCTCAGGTGAATTTTACCCTTTTTTTTTTAACTTCATTTCTGTTCAAATTTAGATTTTACACACAACACCTGTAGCTATATTTGAGGTTAAATGTTTAACATTATGAAAATGTGTAGAAATTTGTTAAAATTGGCTCCATTCCCACCACTTACACCAGTAAAATATTGCTTAATCATCAGATAGTCTGATGTGTACAGTCAAAATAGGACTTAAAGGACACATTCTGCTGCATAAAGGCTACTTTTAACTTCTTAAATGACATTTTACTTATAATTTCTTACTTTTACTTGAGTAAAACTTTAAATGTAGTCTTCTAATTTTGGTATTTCTACTTTTGCTTGCAAAACATTTGAATAAGTCCATTAATATACTGTTTGTAGCCTACTACTGTTATACTAAGCAGTTCATTTAAATGTGAATTTGATTCGACTCAGTAGTTTCTTTGCCCTCTGGCCTTAAAATATCTCTTTTCTGGGGAAAATTGTCAGTAAACTCCGTATCAGCTGATTCTAATACTTTCTTGTTGGGTAGTTTATGTGAGTTGTACTAATAATGGCAATATTTCCAACAGCCTTTGAAAGCAGCATACGTCTTCGCTCAAAGCCTCGCACCTGTGTAGCCCAAATCTCGCGATAAGCAGCTCTAATGAATGCGAAGCTACCCCAACATCACTGTGAGGGAATTACAGCAGCTTATACTGATATGATCTTAAACTGAGTAATTGATATATTTTACTGTATTGTCAGTGTAATGCTGTGACTAATTGTTTTTCATTCAAAAGTTTTTGTTTTAATTTAAATGATTTAAAATAAATATATTAATAAATCCTCATATACAGAAACACTCCCCATGCTGATGCAGTGCTGTTGCCCCCCTCTGGATCAAACCACATGCAGAGGAGAATGTGCTGGCGGCAGCAGAAAGAGGCCAATGAAATGATGCAGCGATAGCAGAGAGAAAGAGATGAGGAATTTAGATTTGCCCCCCTCCACCCTCCACAATCAGCTGTCACTTGGCTGCAGTACAGTGACAGAACAAGCTGCTGCACACACAAAGAAAATCTGATATGATAAAGTGTAGCGCAGCGCAGAAATGCCATTCAGACGACCGGGGATGGGTTATATTTGTAAATGCATCTCAGGTATCTGTGACGCAAGAGATGCTTGTCTGACCTTGAATGTATCAATGATTTTGTGGACAGTGCTGCAAGTTGATATCTACAGCACAGAGGCTACTGGAGAGTTCACAGCGTGTAGTGGTGTAGTTCCAAAGTGCAGGTGCTGTCAAAAAAACGAGCTCACGTATGTGTAGAAGCCTTTAATTAACCGTCATATTCTGGATTTCTTGTCAAGATTTCGAAGAAAATATTGCCATTAAGTCCCATAATACCCTACTTTATTGTCCATTTTACTCTAAGTGGGGCCAAAATGTCCAAAACGAACATTATGCTGTATTGAAGGAGGCTTAATACTTGCAACTGAGACCATAAACACGTTAGAAAAATGTTGACCGAGGTAACAAATCAAGGGAGAAGTAGCATCATTTTCTCATAGATTTGTATACATCTTTTTGCAACCAGAGAAGTCGCCCCCTGCTGGACATTAGACAGAATGCAAGTTTAACACACTTTCACATTTGTTTCACTTTGCAGACCTCGTTTCCCTGTTATCTCTGTGTACATATGCAAGTCAAGCATATGAGCAGATGCCTATCAGTCCTATAGGGACTTCTGTCGTCTCAGATGTGTTTGTGAAACCTCTGCTTCAGCGAGCACACATCTCAGTTTGCATACCAGCACTGTAACATTGCAAACATGAGGTTGGATATCAAGGAGTTAGTATTTGTTGCAGCTTTACCAAAGAACAGCAAAGATAGTTTCCCGATATGTGAACTTGGGAGATTCTGCAATAGTTTTTTGTAAAGCAAATGACTGAATAGGAAAAGGGTTTGTGTTAAATGTATCCGAAAGAGGACTCTTGGTGTAAGTCAAGAAAATGCCAACACATTTTAAATAATCCGTCAACATTAGGTGCTTTCCAACAGAGAAACAAGATTATTGTGACAAATTTACTTAACAAATTTAAATATTAAAGACTCTAACAATATTTGTGATTACATAAATTTATCAAACCAATTTTAGAATTAATGGCAAAAACCTGCAATAATAAATAATTAGATATTGGCATTAAGTCTTTGCAATGTTTTATACAATTAAAGTTAAATTGACAGATTTCAATATTAAGGTTAAAAAAAACTATGATATTTTATATTCTACCAAATTACCTGACGAATGCAAAGTTAAGGCTAGAGCTTGGAATATTTGCTATTTGCAGAAAGCCCAATAAATCCAAAGAGTCCCAGTGAGCAAAGAGTTTAGGACGAGAGTCTTGATGTCTTTCCAAGAAAAACAAAAAACAAAGAATGAACCACGAAACCTAAACTAAGCAGTCAAACTAAACTCCTGTTCCTAACTTTGCTAAACAAAGGGAATGTTAAGTGAGTTTGTGGGTCAGTTTTAGTGTCTAAGCAGGTAGTAAAACGTGTACCTCCATACTGTTACAACAATCACAAAAACTATAAATCAAATTCAGATGTAGATCTATTTCTCTTTTGTATATCGTCTTATCAAGTTTGCCAAGCAAGCTAACGTGCTACTGTAGCTTCTTATTTAACAGACAGGAATGAGAAAGTGTGACTTTAACTAACTTACTCATGCTTTGAAAACATTAGCTCAGTTATCTTAGCATTAATATGCTAAGCTAATTGTCACCTGGCTCTAAATTGTTAGCTTAGCATAATGATTAGCTAATGATTTAAAAAAAAAAAAAAAACGGAACTGACGTACTCATAATTTGTCAATAGCAAGCGTCAGGCTGCTAACCAGTTCAAGAAAGTAGCTAACCGGCCTTGATTTACTCCAGTAGGACATAAATACAGTTTTGGGGTATGCTACTTCAGTAACCAGTTTCTATTTTAGCATGTTTTGGGTGCAATTATTGTACTTTTTTCTCCATTATATTAATTTAACTGATCTTACACATGAGTAAATTTAGTTTAGCTGCACACATGGTAATACGTCAATGCTAAAAGTCAAACCTTATAACATATCACTGACCAGGGACACTACTTTTGTCCATAGCTCATTGCTATTTAAAGTAAAATAAATGCAGGATTTACCGTCAGCGTGTTGTCATTATTTTACTTAATTGACTACTTCAGTGTTGCGCCTGTATTTCTATTGTCAGTAACACAAGATTGTCGTTTCCTTTGTGCACTGTGGTTGCAGCGGCAAATAAATATCACACGTTTGATCCCACAACAGCCCACAACATGTATTTAACACCAAAGCTCCTGAGTAACATGTGGAGCGGTTCTCAGGCACTGACGTTGTGACAAAAGATCAAACACATCTTTTCTCACTCAGAAAAGATGTAATCTGTGCTGCTGCTGCTTTAAGAAATTGTTTTTTTTAATCATCCAGCGATGCAGGTTCATTTTCTCCAGAGAGGGGAAGTAATTTTAACACAAAGCACTGAGGTGACACCATCTGGGACGGTGCTGCTATTGCACCATGTGCTCGGCCCCAATTACATTTTGCCGCCTCCTGTGGAGTGGAAACACGGTGAGAAGTCTCAGTGTTGCAGACAGTGTTTCCAGCACCGTCATCCCTCCTCTGCATGCATGTGTTTGATGCTGCCCGCGATGTTGCATTTAAGACAATTAAAATGAACTTAAAATGAACATGAGTTGACTGGGGAGACCATTTCCATGATTAATAATATTTTTTAGTGCAGATTTCCATTCCGATTCGTTATTTTATGGGTGTTCTGCTGCTGTGCAATGATTATATTTGTGAACTAATTTCTGTAAGGGTGCTCCTACACAAAGTTCCCCAACGGATAATAACCAAAATCTATCTTGATTTGATAATATATTCATAATCCTCAAGGTTTGCCCACAGTTCACACTTGCTCATTACGAGTCGTTTACTGTCCTATTGCTACTACACTGACTAGCCATGGTAAGCAGCAGGTCTGATATTTATGACAACAATCTCATTTTTACTTTTTCGGTGAGTAACATCTTGCAACAAAGACAGTCTGTAATTTACTTTAGGTTGCATGAGCATAAAGGGATCAAGAAGACCAACAGCCCCACCTGGGGGATCACATCGAGGATTACCATCATAACCATCATAAAAACCTGGAATATTGCGTGCAAAATTGATGATAAAGCGCACAGAAGCATAAACCAACTGCTTCATGGAAAAAATCGCATGAATTAAACAAACAGAAAGACGAATTGCTGGAAAGGGGGGGAAAAAAATGATAACCAAGTTCCCTAAACTAATTAAAGAGAGAAAAAGTAGTGTTTCAATGCAGTAAAGAGCTGCAATAGAGTGTAAAGGATACATGTAGTCACTGTGATGTCACCCCACTGGTTTGTAGACTACAATTGTAAAGCTTTCACTTTGGTATTTGGCATCGTTTTGGTCTGTTGAAGCTGGTGGATGTGATATAATGACGTAGTAATGGCCTGTCAGCCCGACTGTAACACTTACAACCTGCTTTATTGTTTATATTATTATAAATATGACCATAATTTACAAAACGCACATCATGTCGCATTCAAAAAATCTTAAAAACTAGCATCTGAGACCATAAGTGCATCAGGGAAAATGTTTACTGAGGTAATAAATCAAGAAAGAAGTATGGACATCAAGAGGAGTCGCCCCCTGCTGGCCATTAGAAAGAATGCAGGTTTAAACCATTTACATGTCTGCTGTAGGTTTTAAACCTAAAAGCTACATCTACCTTTTATATACATTCAGTGTTTTGCCACAGATGCGTACAAAAAGCCCTAAAATGTCCCTGTGTTATTACTGACATAATCTCACAGGGGGTGCCTCATGCTCGCCCCCACAAGAAAATGGTTCCCTGCTTCCCTACAACAGAGAAAGTCATCCATCCATCATTTATACACCGCTTAATCCTCACTAGGGTCGTGGGGGGCTGGAGCCCATCCCAGCTGACTCAGAGCGGTGCTATCTACCGCCCCACCGTGCAGCCCCAGACAAAGCCAATGAGAGAAATTATTACTAAACAGCCCAGTTGTTCTAACAGTAAAGATAACAAGTCATACAAAGAAACCAGTAGACCAAACAAAAGAGGAAGGAAACCAGCAGCAGGTGGAACTACAAAAAGGGAGCAGGAAGTAGCCAAACAATGCTGCATCTCAAAATAATGCATTTCAGTTGTTGGTACCTCTGAGCTCTGTACTTCTGTACAAAGCAGGATTTGAAGTTAGTAAGGTAGCTTCAGGTTTAACGCTGGGTTTTCAGGGCGACAGCTGCGTTTCACTTCTCGTCACTGTAACCTATGCTGAACGCCTGATATATTCAAGATAACAGATCAGTGGTTTTAAAACACTGCCTACTGACCCATCAGATCTCTCAGAAGAAAGCATCACCATTCCTGGGACAGTACGGGTTGCAAGAGGCGCACCTTCAAAACCATTTAATTGCTCTGTAGGCCTTTGTATATCCATATAATCCGAGAACAGAGACTGATAAAGTACTAAAGCCTTGCAGACTACTTCTTGACTTTATAAGATTTGCTTTAAGTCCACTTTTCAGTTCAAATGATGCTTTCATGTTTGTTCTTGATTCTTCCTAGAACTGTCGAACACCACCAAGCAACTGAAAGCTACAAAAACTACAAGCTTACGTTGCATAATGATAAATCTTGAAACCTTTATCAAAGCAAGTTGTACAAAAAAACAGCTTTCTTTCCTGGTTTTGGCTGCTGCAACACAACCAGGCAGGTGTGTCTCTCTTAGTTCTAAATTCCTCATCTTGGTTTAGGATTATAGATTGTTTTCCTGGTGAGAAATGTGTGACTCTAAACCTGCTCATGTGTGTGATTGGTCATCTAGTGACAACTCTCAATAGATTTCTTGAGTATGTTGAACTTGCTTCATAATACAGGCCTCTGTGGGGTCTTAACACATTGTCTTACTCAAAAAAAAAAAAAAGGGTGGGTTCGAGCACAGAATATACCTAACAAACATGTCAGATCAGACAGAAGTCAGTCAACCAAGGACGCAGTGTAAGGATGCATGTTAGGTGATCGGTTTAACTACAGTACATACCTGGAACACCAAACACCACGAGCCAAGACAGAAGCAACAGCCCATCTGGCCCCCCCAAAAAAACAAAAAACTAATCAAAGACCAACAGGTGTTTTATATAGTCAGGCCCTGATTGGGGAATTGACTTGGAGGAGGAGTCAGGTCTGGGGCTGCGTTCACAGATGCTGTATTCACCGACACAAGGTGAGCATTTCCCACCACAGTGAGGCCCGATCCGACATTCTGCATCCATAGACCAACACACTTTGATTCACATGTCTCCCAAGTGTGTGAAGGCATCGATGTGGTCCACTGTAGAGTAATCGAATGCATGATGTGGATTTTTCAACGCTAAGTTTATGCCCCTGTCCTGCCCCCTCCACAAAATAACCACCAACCAAAGGTGGATGGTGCAGGGAAGAAGTCCAAGCTTATCTGTAAATAACTGCATCTGGCTGGTTACTAATTGTTTGCATTTTCAGTCAAATGTGGGATTCACAGATGTTTGCAGCTGTCCTGACTTTTCATAGTTTGCTAAAATGTAGAAGCACCATCAGGTCAGAAACAGAGAAGTGATCGACTGAGCAGCTGCTCAAACTAAAAATGAAACACGAGGCATGTGCTGTTTCCAAGCAGCACATGTTGTCATGTTAATGCGTCCCATTAGACATTTTTGTACCATTTTAAGTCTTTGTGAAGTCACACACTCAAACACTGCAGCTGTGACATGAGATACGTTTTTAAGGGTTTAATGTTCAGGCCTTAGGAGTAAAACTGGACTTCAGTCATTGAATATTGCTGACTAGAAATCATATTTAAAAGTTTTGTAAATGAAATTTAAGACATTTTAATGTCCACTGAACAAGATCAATGCTTTTGTACCTTATAAAGATCTGCAAATACCCTGGATTCAATTTAACTTTGCACTTTTTAAACCTGATCTGTTGACACTCATGTTTTCCAGAAAATAAAGTCCTATTATAGAAACAGGATTCTTGCCCTTCACATTTGGCGAAGCACACCTGTATCTGTATGAAATGATGTCTCTTATGTAGGCAGGTGTCTGATGCATTTGTGATATTCTCTTTAAATGCTGTGCTCAGGCCTTTTTATTCTTTTTTTTTTTTTTTACAAGGAGCTTTTGATCAGTGAGGATAAAGTGCAGCTTTTTAAGGCAAAGCTTTCCTTTTTTTTTTTTTCTTTTTAGGTAAATCTGATTAGATAAAACAGAAATGTGGGGCAGTAATTCTCATACAGTCCCTTATTTACTGACTCAAACATCTCCCCATGCCAACACTTCCGACATTTTAAAGTGATACAGCAAAGTCATCTGTACCAGTCTGTGCAGATAATTACTGAGAAACCATCTGCGATGCAGCTCCACAATGAGCTCATGTTCCTATAAACGTCTCCCTCCGTATGATGTGGTGATTTCCCGTCTGTTGTCGTTTGCTGATACAGAGTCACAAAGTGCTTTAACACAAAACATATGACAATTCAGCAGTTTATTTTCCTGCTTGTTGCATTAAAAAAAAAAGGTGGACTATGAGGGGGAAAAAAAGTGCAACAAAATGGATGAAACATTGTGTGCCAACAGTTCATATCTTGAAGGATGAGTGCCAGAGGAATGTGAGAGGCATCAACACGTACTGAGCAAACTGCATTTCTGTGGAGCGCCACAGCACGTACATGTACCACTGCATTGCTCAGGTGCCTCAGTTGTTTGTTTGTCTTTTTAAAGGAAAATGTTAAACGTTCAAGCTGTTTTTATGACAAACTAGAATTTGAATCACAAAATTTTATTTGTTTTACTTCAAATAATTGTAACAAAAAAAACATCTAAATTGAATTTCATAATCTGAAATTAAATTGATTCAAACTTGGGTTTCAAGTGGCACATACTTTGCAAATATGCATAAGACACAACAAAAAAAGGAAATAAAAAAATAGAGACGATAAAACAAACAAGCACAAAATAATACATATAAACAAACAAAAAAAGCTTGCTCATCTGGGATTTTTATATATATATATATATATATGCAGAGTTGTATTTGTACCTTTTGGGGAGGTTTAATCCTTAATATCTGAATTACTTGGGCAAATTTAAAAAATTAATAATGCTGATTAAATGATTTAATAAGCAACAAACAAAAAAGTTTCGCAAACATTATCTGTCTGAATTAGTTTAACCTCTTTTTTTTTACATTAACTTTTCTTTTTACTCTGTTTTCGCTGTTTTTTATTTTGTTTTATTTTATTTAAAAGCTTCCTGCTTTGCTTTTTTAAATTTTCAACAAACTTTATTCACAAACAGAAAATGTACAACAACAATCAACATGTGCTTGAGAAGAGGGAGAGAGTAAAAAAGCACAAGTAAAGGAATGACGCAAAGAAAATTACAAATCATATTGCTCCCATAAGGCTAGGAGTTTCACAGCTTCAGTTTTAAAGAGTCCATATAACAGTTCAGATAGGCTCAGAACACATTAAAATTGGGGGTTCTGTTTTACAGATTTACTGGTATGTAAATGAAACTTAGTAAATAACACAAGAACGTTAATAACATATCTTTTTTCAGGAATTTGAACATTAAACATTCCGAATAAAATATGCTGAATATTAAGTGTAATACGGATATCCAGTTTTCCAAATTAAGGTCACACCCAAAGGACTTACTGTAAGCACTATCCCAAAAAAGGTAAGTTAGTGTTTCACTTTCAAGATGACAAAGAGAACACAGAGGGTGGTTATCTGGAATGTATTTCACTTTCATGACTGAATAAACAGGGTAACATCGATGTAATGTTTTTAATGATACTTCTCTGACTTTATTTGACACACAAAAAAAATCTTTGACAACAAGCAGGTTTGTTCCCAATCTATACCTGTGTACAGTTTTTTCTAAAACAACACAAAAGCAGGTCTACAATGGGTCTAACATCTGGTTTCCTAGTTAGCTTCCTGCTTCTTTTTTTTTTTTTAATTCATAATACACAAAATACAAAATAAACAATCTTACTTAAATTAACAAAAATGACAGACAAAAGCAACCATAAAAATCACATAATAAACACTAAGTGTACATACACCAAATTAAAATACAAAGAAAATCCTCAAATGGACATACAGGAATAGATCTTGCATTACAGCTTTTTATTTATTTATTTTTAGACACACTTTATGTCATCATGAGAATAACTTACCCTATTTCATTGTATTTTATTACATATTTTGATTATATCTTCATTATTCTTAGTATTTTTCTTTTTGTAGTTTTTTTAATTTTATTTTTAGCTTCCTGCTTGTCAGGCACGTCCTCAACGGCTGACCTTACGTAACCGATTACGAAACGACGTAAGGCGGAAGTATTATCGCCTTATAAGGAAGGAGGCGGCGCTCTGACCCGAGAGCCCCGGGAAGCTGCAGAGCGCGTCGTGAAGGTGAGATGACTTCCATCCGCCATACATTTATTTATTCAGCCATTCATTCATTCACACCGTAATAACTCACTTATTTGTTCAGCTGTGGCGTGTCTGCCGTAACTTCTGTCTTCCGTGAAGGCGCGACACAGCGGACACACACACAGGAGAGACGTTTAGCTAACTAGCTTATTCACTAATAATGCCGCACCATCACCTGCGCTCCTTCTGTCACATTCACCGTCAGGCTGCGGCTCAAAATCCCACAGAGGAAATATTTAGCGGTTTAATTTTTAATATTTAATTCCCGTTTGGGTCTATTTGTGTCTCTAAATTCTCTCCTAGGTAATAAATATTAAGACTTAACAGCTGCTCAGACGTGCTTTCAATTCATCCAGGAAGAGCTTTCATGTGGAGCCACATGTGGCCTCTCCCATCGTTTCCCCTTCAGCCAATTTCACCTCTAATTTACTTATTTTCAATTTACAAATCATAACAAACGCTCCTAAGCTTGTTTTGCATTTAATTCAGTCATGTCATCCACAATAATGTGACTTGATGGCATAATAGAGGAATGATGCTGCATTTTCAAGGTCCTTAATGACATTTGAGGCTCTAAAAATCGCTTTTATTAATTATTGAAGAATTTTGCTCCAGCAATTTCACTGAATTATTTCATTTCTACGTGTTATTTTATTAGTTAAATAAGTGAGAAAAAAATCCCTAATTTTATTAAGCTAAAATGCCAATATTTGTTTTTTCCAGCTTCATAAAAACCTGAGAATATTCAGCTTCTCTCTACATTTAATACATATTTTCATACATTAAATGATTGTGGAATGTGTGATGATTAGTTAATTAGATAAACTGATCATGAAAGAATTATTTGCAGCCCCTGTTATGTCTGCAAGGTGAACTAAGTGGGATATTTTACAGCTAATTAAAAAGAAAAAAACAACTTTTTATTCCCTAAAATGCCAAGATTTGTTTGTTTTGTAGCTTCTCAATACCTGAGAATATTCAGTTTTTCAGTGTTTAATATTGCGAGTCAGAAATAAATTATTTGTGATTGACGTTTTCCCACTTATGTGTGATTTTACAAGGTTTAATTAGATTAATTTGTAGTGGAAAAAGTACTTGCAGCCCTACTTGTGTCCACGATGTGTATGGAACAGGACACTTGAAAGCTGTAAAAAATAAAAAAGAAAGCACTTCACTGATTAGCTGAATGTTTAAAAAAAACATATTAATTTCTAATAATGGGACACTTATCTTGTCTTCTCTGGTTTTAGCTTCTCAGTTTTGTGAAATTATTTGTCTTTGGTGTGAAGATGATTTTGAAGACTTTCTATCAGCTAAATGTTTAATTAAAAAAGCAATAAAGAGAATAATCTGCAACAGAGTAGTTTGTTGCAGATGTGTAGTGCTCCATCTGAAATTGTGACTCCAAAATTGTGTCCTAAATAATAGAAACAGCTCTGTGTGATGCAGTTCAGCCTCAGCAATTGCACAAGACGACATGAGATCAAGCTGAATCCGCCGCCTCTCGAATGTTGTTTCAATGAAAGTCGATCACTGTAACCTTCATGAAAGGAGGATTTATTGCAGGACTCAGCCGGGACGGGATGCACCTGTCAGGCTGCCATCAGCAAGAGCACAAGGAAGTATTTCGATCCTGTGCAGACAAAAAAACCCCAAAAACTTCAGAAGTCTTTACAGAACAGAGGCGGGACATCTCAGGCTGATGTGTAATACTGTTGGCTGTTATTTCAATATCACAGTTTTCAGTTGGGGAGAGGAAACCATCACCAAGTCAGCCACATGTAGACCGTAATCGTCCAGGAAGACTCGTAGCTGTTTCCTCCTTCTACACGTGTTGCGTTGGCGCGCAACTACGAGGAAGTAGACAAAGACTGAAGTACAGACCGAGGCATCACTGGCATGTTTTGAAATGCAACAAAGCCAAAAAACAAAGTGTTGTTGTGTTTTGGGGAAACAGAAGCTGAAGGTCGCGTTTTCCTGGTATTCGTGTGTTTTGTAAGCGAAGGGCAAACCAGTTTCTGGATGTCATCTGAGACTTTACGGTAAAAACGATATCGCGTCAAGACAGGAGGCTTTTGTAGCGATGGAAAAACGCCTTCGTCATTGATGAAAAGTCATTTTTAAAAAAGCTCTAATCATGTCGTCTATAGAGCTCAGAGCACAATCATTTGATCAAGCGATGGTATAAATAGTCGCAGCTTGGTTTCCTGTTCAGCAGCTGATTAATTTAGCGTTTGCTGCAGCTGTCAAACATGTCAAACAAAAGTGAAAATAATGTCTGTCACAGTAAAAATCTGCCCAACAGTTAAACATTAAATTTACCTTCACAGGGGAAAAACATCATCCACAATTCTTTTAAAAATTGAGCTGCCTGAAGGGGTTTATTTTACTAACAAAAAAAAGACTTGATAAATTAATGATAGAAATGGTGACTGTTTACATTTTGTTCATTACCTTGTTGATTGTTTCAGCTCTACATTTGTCACAGTTTGTCAGACTAACACGTAAATATGTTGAACACTGCGTTACCGTTTCTGTATCAGGTGTTTAATGAGAAGTAAGGCTGAAATAAATTTTTTTCATTTTAATTGGGTCAATAAAATATCAGAAATTGGTGGAAAGTGTTAATTTTGTAATTCAAAATGGCATCCTCAGATGTTTGTTTTTGTTCATAACGTAAAGACGTTTATCTACAATCATCACCAGCCTTCTGCTTCACCATCTCTGATGTGCAGGAAACTTTTTTTAATGCCATAAACTATGGACATTTCAAATAGTTTTAGATTAACACCTCAGTACTTTTTGAGATACTTTATTATGCAAAAAAAAAAAAAAACAAAGTATGAAAAGTGGATCGCCAGTTTAAAAAAATATAATAATCACCTGGGAAAGTATTTTATATATCAAGCTTAAATGTCACAGATAACATAAATATGAATATTTGATGCTATAAATATATATATATATATTTTAGATAAATCAGTGATGGTTGAGCAGAAATTGTTCTCACAGTCAGATGATTAGAGATGAGTGACCTTATTTGGCTTACAGTCGTGGGGGAGTTACAAAACTGCAAAGGTGTAATCAGATAAATCAGCCTTTTTCCTTTTATAAAGTTGCTCAAACTAGTGAAACAATTATCAGGAATAGTTGACCATTAATCAAATACATAAGTTGCAACTGTAATGAGCGTTCTCTTTAACATCACACACTGATCAGAATCTAATCTCATCATGAGTCCATCTGCAGCACTGCTCAAAACACAACCACACAAGTAAAGCTTGTCAAATCCTGTATGAGTCTGTGTACAAAACACACATAGTGCAGAATACTGTATATAAAATAAGTTCATGTTTTTTTTAAGCATAGTTGGTTCAGCTTGTTTTTCTGCCTCCGGAAATGAGTGACCCTGTTTACACAGAAAAGTCTCTCCACCCTGCAAAAAACCCCGAACAGTCATCTGAATAGCAGCTCTGTTGAAATCCTCCTCACCTCACGTCCTCACCCCCTCCTTCCTCCTGCCCTCCTGCCCTGCTTTCAACTCTCCTCCTCCATGTGCTTTCTTAATTTACCGCTCACAGCCTCATCGCCTCTTTGTCTCATATTCTGTCTTCAGAAGAACAACATCGGTGATGATGGATCGAATGAGGTCGATGTTTAACGGCATGGTGAGTGCATCCAGAGTTCATAATTCACACATTCGTCACATGTTTTTGTGCCTAGAGAGGAGTTGCTAAACGGGTAGAATCAACATTAATGTCTAATGCTTCATTTTGCAGTGGCCAGTCCTGAAATAATTTGACCTTTGCAGCCTCTTGGCCGCCCTTCCTTTCATGCAGCTGCCTAATCAGGAGCGCATTGCTCTCATATTTTTTGCTCTTATCTTCTCCAGGTTAAAAGCGAGCGGTACAGCAGGTTCACTCTGCAGCAGGCGGAGGACGGAGAAAGACACGCTGAGGTCAAACTGTCAGACTGTGGCACTGATGACGCCACAGAGGCGGGAGGCTCTCCGACCTTCAGGCCAGCTCCTCTGCAAAGGAGCCACCGTACTCTCTTCTGCGTGGCCTTGGGGACCGTGGTGATATTTTTTTTTGGTAGGTTACTTTTCAACTTTCTCTTCCTGTATTCTAAATTAGACTGTTTTAGACATTGGTACGACAAGTAAGAGTTGTTCTCATTTTAGATTGAGTTGCTATTTTTTTTTTCCTGGTCTGAAATTCTATAAACTGTCAGGAAAAAAAATCCGTCCATCATCTATACACCGCTTAATCCTCACTAGGGTCGCAGGGGGCTGGAGTCTATCCCAGCTGATTCAGTGCGAACTACACTTAGAGACAGACAACCAAGCACACTCACATTCACACCTACAGACAATTTAGAATCACCTATTAACCTCAACATGTCTTTGGACTGTCTGGGAGGAAGCCAGAGAACCCGGAGAGAACCCACGCTGCACGGGGAGAACATGCAAACTCCACGCAGAAAGATCCCGGGTGTCCTCAGCGGGATGCAAACCGGCGACCTTCTTGCTGTGAGGCAACGATGCTAACCACCGTTCAGCCCAGCAAAAAAATGGCTTGTGCAATTTCTCAGATATCTGCTTTGTCTAAATTGACCAAAACTGAAAAACATTTAGTTTTTTCAGCGTAGAAAACCTTCAAGTTTTCACATTTGAGAAGCCAGTGACAGCAAAGTTTTACCTTTTATTCCCCCCCAAAAGGAAATCACTCTTAAAATAAAGGGTACTGTTACTCTGCTGGTTGCTGTTTAGGTCTTCTTTTTTATGCGAACTTTCTGTCGGCTTTCTAAGCTACACGGTATCAAGTAACAAATATTTTCATGAAAAAAAAGTCAACCAGACAGCTTTTTTTCCAGATTAAAACTTGTCACAAAGAAGTGATCAGTGCTCCTTACAAGGTCTTGCATATCTTGCTTTGTCCAAAACTATAAAGTATTTACATTTCTGTTATTTAAAAAAAAAAAAAAATCACTGAATTAAAAATGAATAAGTAATTCAAATAATTCTAATAAAGTGTAATTTTCAAATATGTTTAGAAAATATGGGAGACTTATTGTAAATAAATGAGTATTGATGAGTGAACTCCCTTTTTTTTTTTTTTTAAATTGTGTATTGAAATTAAGCGCGTCGCAATAACTGGATGTTACAAGAGAAGACTGTTTCTGTACCAGTGATGACACAGTTACAGCTTCTCTTTGCTCTACATTAAGCTGAGCAGATTCTGAGCGTTTTTCCTGCTCATGATACAAGACAGAAACGCAGATAGGAAGCTGTCGGTCATGTAGAGTCATTTAAACATGAAGAAGTGTATTTAGGTCTAACACCGTTCCATAGTGAAGAATACGTGGACATCGCTTTAGTTTTTGGTCAACTCGAAGTATAATTAATGTTGTTATTTCATATTCTCTAATAAATGCCAACAAATTAATCAGTTTTCTGATCTGGGCGAGGCAGCAGACCAGGACCGAGCATTGAAACACATTTTCTGCATCACCAGCTGAATGCGTTTAGTTTACAAAGCAACGCACGCACTTTGAATTACTGTAATTGCACGACTTCATTCAGTGGCATCTCTAACCTGCGGCTCAACAGGTTTGCAGATATAACGTTGTTCCTCAATTGAGAATCGAGAATACGATCAGAAAAACAGCACTGATGAAAAGGTGGTGGTTTTTAAATCCCAAACTCAACTTCTAAGTTCCTTTTTTTTTTAGTTATTGTAAGTGGTTGGAGCAGAAAATGTAAACGCTCTTTTTCCGTCTATGTTTGTATGCTGGGAGCAGATGGCAGATGAGCGGCTTTATATAAGTTTTTAACCAGTTTGGTGTCTGTTTGTGTTCCAGGATTTCTGATTGGCTTCATCAGCCACAGTCAACCCCAAGCGGAGCCGGTGAACTGCAGCACGACAGCTGCTCCAGTTTCTACATCTCCAGGTGCTCCAGTGACTAAACGTCCAGTTGCTCCATCTCCAGTTGCTCCAGTTGCTCCAGTTGCTCCAGAAGTTCATCTGGACTGGAAGGACATCACCCAACTCCTCACACAGAAGCTCACCAGCCAGGCCTTTGACAAGACTCTGAGGTACGTTGTCAGCTTTTAAACCACACAGGCTTGATGTCATCACACTGACGGTAAAGCTAAGAGAACAAACTACCAAATCACTGTAGCTGCAGGTGCGGTTTCCTTTCCTGTCAGGGTGGGAAAGGACTAAACACATCAATTAAATACATGAGTGTGGATCAAAGAACTTTTTGTTTACAGTGTTGAACCGTAGACGGCCGCGTTACAGTAAGTGCGGTTATGTATGAAATGACACCAAACGGGTTTAATGGGTGCGTTGGATGACGCTGAGGCAAAGAACCAGAAGTCACGCTTCCAAGGTTTCTTATTATCTCCAGCTGCCACCGACCAGATTCACTCAAACGTCAAACGCAGCTGAATTTGTAGGCAGATGAAAATAATTTAAGCTGTAATCCAGGACTGTGAAAAGTGGAAAAAAAAAAAGTTCCAGTCCTGCCTGTCTGGAACTTTATTCCATTTTCCCTTCTTCTACTTATGCAATCCAAAAAAGGTGAAAATTAATAAAAATAACATCTTCAAGTACAACACAGTGGAATTAGAATGGGGGGAAAAAAAAGATCTGGACAACATGTAAGGTTGTTGCTATGCATATATAAAGAAAAAAGATTTGATGTCACGATCAGATGTTTTAAGTAAATCTCAAATGGAGCAGAAAAATAATCGTCTTTCTAATCAATCCCTCAGTTTGTCCCTCAGTTTAGCTTTGTAGCTTAATTTGTTGTGTACTTAGCAGTATATAAAGATGACAATCACCTACAGCTAACATTATTATTATTGACATCTTTTCTTCAGCCGACCTCACTTTTATGAAGTCTAATAGTCACTGCTGACAACCTGCAGGTCACCCTCACGTTTAACCGTCCTCATGTTTTAACCCTCTGAACCCCAAATCCCACCGGTGTGTTTTAAAAGACATGTAGTCTTTGCCAACATTACAACATCAGAGCCAGGAATTGTTGCGTTTTAAACCAACAGTCCTCCAATACTCATCTGTGTTGTGGCATTCAGTTGGGGAAACAAGTCCAACTCTTAACTGTAAGCGTCAAGTTGCGATCTCAATTTAAAAATTCGTTTGCAGTAATCAGCCTACAAATAATCCAAACATCCTGCACTCCTCTGCGGCAGCCGTGAGTCATCTGTGACAAAAAGTCCGGGACTTTTTGACTCAACTGGACTGAACTGCGGGGGGAGGTAAATTGGAGATGAGTCAACCAAACAAAAAGAAAAGTAAGATATCTTTAGCATGTCCAGCCCCTATTTGTTTCAGTATTGGTAACGTCTGGGCTCACTTGGAAAACCGTTGCACCTGCTGAAGTTGTTTTTTTTTTTTTTTTAATTTTTGGAAAACAAGAAAATAAATACAACTTCTTAAACTTTTTAAAAAATAATTTATATCATTACAATTTTGCTATACGCCACAAATACAATTTTAAGTTCCATGTGCTTCTAGCAACTGTTTCCATCGAGGCTGCAGGACGTCATAGTGCAGTAAAAAAAATACAACAGTGGTAGAAAACAGCCAGACACTACGCTGGCTTCAGAGGGTTCATTCTTTTTTTTTTTTAATCGTTTGTGATATAAAAATGGCAGCGTCGACACAGTAAGAAATAAAAACAAAAAGGTGTGTCCTGGTTCTAAGCTATAGCATGCCAGCGCACCGCAAGAATGAAAGATGCTCGCTGGTGCATATTCCAGAAAAACCTTGACCGTGTTTCAGCAGGCTTCCTCATTCTGTGGTTTTGGCCTGTGGAGCAGTCAAACCAGCTGAACATGTGCAGGAGAGATTTTCTTTTTGGCTCCATGCATGCATGAAAAGAACAATTGAAAAGAGAGCATGTTAAAAAAAATAAAATAAAAAAATGAAAATCACTCCCTGGAAAGTCCTGGTTTAACTATTTTTTGGTCGCACACCGCAGCCTGCAATGTGAGGCATTTCAGGAACATCTGTGAATTGTAGAGTCTATTAATAAGTAAATGTTCTGCAGGTAATGTGTATTGCCTGTGACCAGGAAGGAGATGCGGCCAAGTAAGAAAGTTGGTGGTACCAGTGCCACCAGTGAACCAGTCAGTCTGGAGCCCTGATTTGTGTTTGTCGTATCTGGTCGTGCACAGACGTCGCTGAAAACAAAAGCAAAGTTACGCTGATGTTGCGGGATGAAAACCTCCCAAAGCTGCCTTGACGTCTCATCACTGTGAAAACACTCATTCTGAAACTCTTTTGATCGTTTAGCAAGAACATTTCTCTGTTTTCTCGAAACCCCGCAGCTGACATTTGAAACAAAGCACTTTCTGTCACTGTCGTAATGAAGCTTGTAAGTCATCTGGATTGTTGTTTTTCTCAGAAATGATTCAGCTGCAAATGAAAGAGGGTGCATGCACTAAATGGAGACAAAGCTGCGGGTGGAAATTTGTTTTTTATTTTTTTGTATCTCTGCAGGGAATTTGATCTGCCCAGACGCTCAGCGGGAAGCGATGAGGATAGGAATCAGGCAGACCACATCTTCAATGAATTCACGAAACTGGAGATGGAGCCCTGGACTGACGTTCACTACGTTCGGCTGCCGACGCCAGACAGGTTGATGCATCACATTTTTACTTTGATGTTAGGATGGTGATATAATTCCATCCATCCATTATCTATGCACCGCTTAATCCTCACTAAGTTTGCGGGGGGGCTGGAGTCTATCCCAGCTGACTCAGGGCGAACTACACTTAGAGACAGACAACCAAGCACACTCACATTCACACCTACAGACAATTTAGAATCACCAATTAACCTCAACATGTTTTTGGACTGTGTGGGAGGAAACTGGAGAACC
The DNA here is from genome assembly GCF_000690725.1 of Stegastes partitus. Classification (NCBI taxonomy): domain Eukaryota; kingdom Metazoa; phylum Chordata; class Actinopteri; family Pomacentridae; genus Stegastes; species Stegastes partitus. The sequence continues at coordinate 73,731 of NW_007578402.1, read as the reverse complement.
CGGAGAGAACCCACGCTGCACGGGGAGAACATGGAGACTCCACACAAAAAGATTCCGGTGCCCCCACCGGGACACGAACCGGCAACCTTCTTGCTGCGAGGCAACAGTGCTACCAACTGCACCAGATATAATTCTTTCAAAATATTTCTTTTGCAGTATTTTAGAAGGGAGGTATTTGCTGATTACATCCTTCATTAATGGGAAATTCAGTTCATCATCTCACACATCATCATCATCGCCATCTTCCATCCCGAGTCTCATTCAATTCTCATCAATCCTTTAAATATTTGACTTGTAATTTCCTCATAGGTTTTTATGAATTTCCTCAGACATTTTATTGCAATTAAAAGTTCTCGATATGAGAATGGAAATGGAGACGCGTATAAATAACAAATGAGAACAATATTAAACCAGCATGAAGTTTCCTCGAAATGGTAAAACCAGTGTTTACTTTGGTGTTGATGGAGCACTACAATATGTACTAGATTACACCCTGAAGCTTTCCTGGAAACTCACTCGGGAGTAGTGAGAATAAATCATTACCGAGCTGTAAAACGATACCAACGTTATATTTTAACCGATTTGTGTCCTTTCCTTTGCAGCAAGCATCCAAACCGTGTTGTGTTTGATTCTCTGAACTGTACGCCAACGGGGTATCTGGCCTACAGTCCTGCTGGCAGAGTTCAGGTTAGTCAAAAGTTTAAATGTCTTTTTTTTTTTTTAGATTTAATTACCAGGAGCTGTATTCACAAATTACAATGCCACTGGGAGAAACAGAGCTTGATGCTGTGATGAAATTGGACTATTTTGACTGTAGAAAAAGCTTTCTTCAGAGCTTTTTACTTAATTTTACAGTTCACAGTGTGCGTATTAGTATATTAATCAACTGCAATAAATAAATATAGGATTAAGCTGATTTTAATTTCCGTTGCTAGATTAAAACTGTTGCGACATGCAGAATTACATCAGTAAATGATAAGGATTTTCTCTCTTTTCTTAGCTTAGGCCTCTCAGTTGAGTCTTTTTTTGGGCTGTTTGAGATGTGAGTGGACAGAAATGTGGTTTGGCCGTTACTCATAAAGGATCAGGATACCAAATTAAGCCGACACCCCTCGGTCTCACAAAATGTTTTCATGCAGTAAACGTACTCCATCATTGTTGGCGCATCATATTAAGGGGCCTTTAAATAGGAGCTCTCCTAGCGGTCAGATGACTTTGTGGATGCAGCTCCAGAGTTTAAGAGACATTATTTCCTCTTTCTTAACGAATCAGTTGAACGGAGCTGCTTGTCTGACTCCTGCTCGTATTTGTGTTCACAGGGCAAGCTGGTGTATGGAAACTACGGCCGACCAGAGGATCTGGCGGTTGTGCAGAATAAGAGCGTCGAACTGAACAGCTCTGTGCTGCTGCTACGTGCTGGGAAAATCAGTTTTGCAGAGCAGGTTTGTGTGTTTGTGGATGTTGTGACACAAGGTGCAGGGTGGCGTGGTGAAGCATGAGGAGCACAAATCATTATGCTGGCAGGAAGAATGTAATCTAGTATGCAGGGACAGCTTTCAATTAGTTACAGTGAGGTAACGAGGGAACAGCAAATGCATTTTCTTAATTTCTAAAAGCCAATGATGGATCAACATTTCAGCTCAAGTGCTGTACTAATGTTAATACCAAATCTGACAACCTGCCTGCTCACACGACACATCAAGTCCTGCTTCAGAAGACGCTTACGTCCTAAGCAAGAGCAAACCGTGGCCTCTTCAAAGGAGTTTGACAGGAGATATGTGAACTCTCTGAACCTCAAGCAGTTTCTGGGTGTTTCACTTTCCTGTCCCATTTTTACTCTCCTTGGGCTCCTGTTTTTAACTGCAGTATAAAGTCCTGCATCTCTCTATAACAGGGGTGTCGAACTCCGGTCCTCGAGGGCCACAATCCTGCAAGTTTTAGATGTTTCCTTCTTCTAACACACCTGATTCAAATGATCAGCTCATCATCAAGCTCTGCAGAAGCCTGATAACGATCCTGATCATTTGAATCAGGTGTGTTGGAAGAAGGAAACATCTAAAACTTGCAGGATTGCGGCCCTCGAGGACCGGAGTTCGAGACCCCTGCTCTATAATAACACCACAACCATGGCTAGAAGTAAAAAGTCTTCAACCTGTCTTCAGTGCAGTATAACAAAATTAAAGAAATGTTTTTCCAATGCAAGAGAAAAGTGGCTTCTATGTACTGTAGATATTTTGCTAATTAGGCTTTTCATTTGTTCCATGCACGTCCTATCTGCTCTGCGTAAACACAGCCTGTAGTTCAATCTAGTGCAGTTGAAAACTCCCTCAGTTTTGGTCAAGTTGGTCGCAGCGGAGTCAGTAACGACTTCTCGGTTGGAGCAAGGATAGCAGTTCAAACAAACTGTTTTTATTTTTGGCTTTTCATGGTTGGAAAGTTGAAAATCTGAAGATTATTTTCTGTTTTAACAGTCAAATTTTTTATTGCTTTTTAAAAAAATAATAAGATGCCTTTCAAACCTGCTGGTGGGGGAGTTAATCAGCTGGTTTTCAATCAAGAACCTGAAGCTTATTTTTGTGTTCTGATGTCTCTTTAGGTGGATAATGCTGCACAGAAGGGCGTCGCTGCTGTTCTAATCTACCCTGATTCTCAAGATTACACTTACCGATCAGACACCGAGCTCTACGGACATGTGAGTTTGTAGCATGTTAAAAGCAAATAAACCGAGCAGCTGGTGAACTCTTGTTTTGTAACCGCTTATTTGTAATTTATTTGTGATTTATTTCGGTTTTCGTGTCCCCTTCAGGTCCATCTGGGCTCCGGCGACCCCTACACTCCTGGATTCCCCTCCTTCAACCATACCCAGTTCCCACCAACCAAGTCGTGCGGTCTTCCCAAAATTCCTGCCCAGACTATCAGCGCCAACGTGGCTAAAACTCTCCTACAGTAAGACACCAGCACACAAACACAGATAAACAACCTTTTACAGATAGTTGTGAAAAGGTCGCATATAAAAAAAAAGCTTTACCCACAATGAGACTGTGGTTGGAAAATGTGTTTAAATGCACCCTTAATATCTACATTCACTTTGGGCTGGAAGCTTGCTGAGGAACTTTTTGTCTTTATTTGTGGAGATCTAAGTTTAAAGAGTTTGTATTTGTCTTGTAATTTGTCTTTTTGTTATAAGCACAAATCACAGAATTTGCTAGCAATCCAAAGACCCAAAGTTGGACCGAATAATTCCAATTTGGCTTTTATTGCTGCACTGTATAATCCAGTTTTGTTATTTTCACAGTTTTTTCCCCCCACAACAGAATCAAATCTTTACGTATTTCTTTTGGAAATTATACATTTATTCACTCAGCTTTGCTCACAGCTGTCCACTGCGGTAAAATTCTCCGTCTGTCCTCCTCTAGGAAAATCGGTGGTCCTGAACCAGACGCAAGCAGCGGTTTTAAAGGCAGCCTCTTGAAGGAGCCTTACACGCTGGGGGGCAGCAAGAACATCGCTGTCGAGGTGCACAACTTGACGGACGACAAGGAGATCCACAATGTGTTCGGAGTGATCAAGGGATTCACCGATCCTGGTAGGACCAAACTCTGATTTACAACGAGATTATTTTTTCATCATCTAAGACGTGTGGTGCTAAGCTGCATTTGTGCATGAAACCGCAGATCGCTACGTTGTCCTGGGAGCTCAGAGAGACGCCTGGGGGGCAGGTTACACCAAAGCGACTGTTGGCACTGCCATACTGATGGAGCTGGCCAAGGCGGTCCACAAGATGGTGGAGGAAGGTAAGAAATGTCAAGCTACAGAGGCAGAGAGGCCAAAACACAAAATACAGGAGAGACAAGTTGGAGATATGTTGCTTTGTGCATCATGGGAAGTCTCCCTTGCAGCCTGGGCTTAAAGCAGCACAACTTAAGGATGGATTAGGGTCACCTAAGCAAGCACTAAATATATACCTTTAACCATTAGCTTCATGTGTTTACGATGCACTTGAAGTTTCACTGATTTGTTTCATCTGGCTTCATAGGTGAAGTGCAATTATTAACATGCTGCATGACTGGACTGCTGCATATTTAAGTTACACAGTTATTTATTATTTCTGTTTAACTGTATTCATATGTTATGCTGCTAAGGAAAAGCTGTCAGACTACTTTATTGTGTTTTTATATGCAATATAAACAATTAAGGGTCCATTCTATTTTAGATAAATATAGCAAGGTGTCATCTACATAGCATTTGACATGTGTGCAGTGCTTCTAAAAAATAATGCCCAATTGAAATATGTGTGAGGATGACGTGTATGTGTGAGGAACTCCCTGACTAAGTTTGGCTGCGTGAATCAAAGATACCAGATATTAATGGACTTGGATTGGTCAAAAAAAAAGTTATAGGAGATCTTTAATTTGCACTGTTAGTAGCAGAGTGGTAGAATGCTGTTATCATGGTGTTAAGTTAGTGTGTGTCTCCCATAGATGGGTTCAGGCCCAGGAGAAGCATTGTGTTTGCGAGCTGGAGTGCCGGAGAGTACGGAAGTGTTGGTGCTACCGAGTGGCTGGAGGTGAGATTACAAAAAACATTGTTTTAAGAAGAAAATACCCGCTGCATTGCAAATATGCTCTAATACGTCTGTTTTGTTTTTTTTAGGCCCACATGTCCTCTGCCGACAAGAATGTTTTTACCTACATAAGCCTGGATGGAGTGGTCATGGGTAGGTACAGAAACAAATATACTAATAATTGTACTCTAATGGTTAAAACTCTCCTCTGACTTAATGTTTCTTTATTTGTCACAAGGCCGCGGGAGCTTCATGGCCTCAGCGAGTCCGCTGCTCTACAGCCTCCTGGGGAACACGATGAAGGAGGTACGACGACACTTCATGGTGATCTAGTTCTTGCACAAACCAGCCGAGTTCGTACTGACTGTAATTTGTCGTTGTGTTTACAGGTGAAGAGTCCTGTGGATTCTGGCAGCATGTATGATGTGATGGGAAAGGATAAGTGGGAGGCCAAAGTGTAAGTAGGAAACCATTATTAAAGCCAACACATGTTCGGATAAATGAGGCTCATGTATGAAACTCAAACAAGAGGGGGCGCTTGCTTCTATTTTAGTCGGGTGAATGAAAAATGTTGGCAAAATTGTCGACTCTTATGGCTTTTTATTTAGCTTTTGTGTGCGTCTTTTAAGGAATGAAGCTTCTCAAAGTGAGCCACTAATGGTAAATGTAAAATGAAAAAAGTTTTAGTGCTGCTACAAACTTACATGATGAAAGTTTGTCTAAATACAAACATCCTTACAAGAACTTTGCTCTGGTAAAATGATCTCAGACTGGCAAAATAAAGATTTCCTGTCAAAGAAAACATTTAACGCTAGCTCTTGTATCTTCAGTTGTCAAGTGATGCATTTCAGCTGCTGCCAGTAAATGCAGAGATTTGATTTCAGGCCTACAGAAGTGCTTTGAGCCATTGTTTTTTCTGTAGCAAGGTGTTCTTGGACATTTTGTTGCTCATAACTGCTATAACCTCACGTTTTCCTGCGTGCAGACTGAGGCCGATGTCGATGGACGACCCCGCCTATCCCTTCCTGGCTTTCTCTGGAATCCCCTCCGTCTCCTTCCACTTCATCTCTCTTGACGTGAGTCTTCAAGCGTAATCGTCAACTTTGTTAGCGTTTTCCAGACATGCCTACCTTTGTTGTGTGTGTTTAGTAAACGGAATATTTTGAGGGTTTGGAAATTTCGGTCTCATAAAACACAACATTTTTTTTTTCAGACTGTGATGAATTTCAATAGGAGTTGAGAAAATAATGATCAAATTATTCAATGATTAAAATAAAATACACTATACATTTCTATTTTTATTTAATTAATTACCGTACCAAATTAATTTAAGTATTAAAACTCAAATTAATGGCAATGCTTAACCTGATCAATACAAATGTGACTAGCTCTGATAAATGGGAGTACAAAGCAGCGATCTGACATTTCCTTCTCTGTAACTGAAGAGCAAAGCTAGAACAAGTCATTCAGATCAAATTACGGAGATTTACGGCAGACCGCTATCTTTTATGGAGTCAGCATTGAGAAAATGGGGGAAAAAGAATACCGCTTGCCGGAAAAGGTTTTTTTTTTTCTTTTTCGTTATCACTCTATCCGTTTTGTTCAGACATGTAGTCGGCTGCCAGTATGAGGCCTTAAACAGACTTCAGCTCGTCCAGAATGAGACTCCAGCTGAGTTTAAAATGTCCACACAACACCAATTATCGTAACATGCACAACACACTGTACTGGTTCCCTGCAGAAGCTCACTGTGATTTACTTTAAACCCCATCAGTTCTCTGACTAGCTTTAAGATACACATAAGGATCGTCCAGTTTCAACGCATCATCAGATTGCAACAGTTAGAGAATTTGCAGATTTATAATTCATACATCTCTGCTCAACTCCACAACTGACCGTACGTAAAGCAGCTTTGATAGCCTACATTTATTGTGACAAAAAATATTATTTTAGCGCTACCTTCAGTTCTGGTTTATTAAGCAACTTTGTGTACTTGCTCATATATGCGTTTATGGCAGTGGTGGCTAGAGAACATTTTTGGTCGACGGGCGCAGTCTACAAATGACCCGCTGGTTTATGGTGTGTTTTGTTGTGGGCTCCAGAACGACCAACTTGATTATTATCCATATTCACCCACAAGAAGTTAACATCTGTATGTTAGCGTGGACACAGGCCTCCTGTGTGCAGAATCATCACAATAAAATGACCGATGTTGCAAAGCGTTTAAATGTACAGTTATTTTAAATTGTTTTCACGTCAATGCATATTTCAAAAAGTAATAGAAATTAGTTTGTTTTCAAGATATTCTACAGATAATTGTGTTACATCATCCTGATCAGTCAAGAATATATAAAGAAAAAAACAGTTTAAGCTGAAAGTAATAAAAAATACCGATTGTTGATGATGATGATGTTTAATTATCTGGCAACTTAAAGTAACAGCTAGAACTTAAAATGCAAAATAATCACTCAACCTTCGACCAACCATAATGATGCTGACCTCTATCACACCTCGTTCTTTGGTGCTTGTTATCATTATTGGTCTTTAAACTGAATTATCTTCATTTTTTACTGTTTAAAGTCTGAGTACTACCCTTACTACGGCACCAACCTGGACACGTCGGATCACCTCAGCTTCCAAACCAACCATCACACCAGCGAGATGGTGGCGACGGCGGCGCAGTTTGCCGGCCAGATGGCTCTGCGGCTGGTCCACGACCACCTGCTGAGTCTGGACGTGAGCCGGTACAGGGGCCTCCTCACCAAGACAGTGTCCACAGTCTACAGACGCGTCAGCAAGCTCTCACAGGTTCTCTCTCCTGCTTTTCCTGCTCTGGTTTGGGTTCATTTGTTTAAGTTTGAACCACAAATGTATTTATTTTGATGTCGTTATGACTTTTATTTTGTAGGATGGTCAGCTACAGGATGTGAATCCCACCTGGCTGTCCAGGGCACGAGGATCCTTTGAACGAGCTGCCAACAGCATCACAAACGCCGTTAAGAACACCGACTTAAACGACCAGGAGGCCTGTCGGATCCTCAACAACAGGATCATGAGGGTAACACGCATACCGCCACACTTGTGTTGTGCAGTCACATGAGTTTTTTAACGATTTCTTCATTAAATTCAACTGTTCGAGTGGATGCTGATGGCAGCGCTGCCCTGTGGCGATGTTTCAGGGGCGATACTTTAACCAATACCACACTGTATAAAGCAGTTTAGGAATAATATATGAACAAACATCTCCTTTACAACCTTCAGAATATAGATAGGAATAAAATTGGAAAGTGTTGTGTATGTCAGTGTTCCCCTGAGGTCAAGATTTGTGGCTCAGAACATGAGAACAGACGGGAGCCTTTAAAGATTTGTGTTCTACAGATGCAAATGGGGGGAAAAGGCAATAAAAGAAACACCTAAAGGGTATTTTAGATGTTTGCTTTCCATTAGTCAAAAAAAAAAGGACGTTTAGCTGTAGTGTCTCAGCGTAAAACACACTCTCCCTTCATTCAGCAAACTGTACGTGTTTCTTTAGTCGTTACGAGGTGCATATTTTCAGTTTTTAAGACATTTGGTGTGCTGTGCAGCCTCGCTTATGTAAGTTTGTTAATCCTCAGTCTGCTTCCACTCTCCTCGTGACTCACCAGTTGTGCTACACCTGAAGCTACAGTGTGCGATTTAGATGATATAAAACATCTCTGGCCTAAAAAAAACAAGTTCTCCCCTGTGGTAAAATCATTGTCAAAAGGCAGCTCATGTGAACAGGCTGAGCTTTGGTTCTAAACACTGCGTTGAAGTCGCTGCATCAGGGCGCTGAGCTGACGAACAGGACGGTCTGTTTACACCAAAGATTAAAACTCTACGCAAATGTTCTGCATTGTTCAACAAGGTTCAGGCACTCTTCATCTCATTTTGTTTCTCATGGTTATTCTTGCAGCACATACATTTGGACGCTGGTAATGACTCCTAGAGCATGACTCATTCTTTCCAAATGTGATAATTTTAAGTTTAGATATTTTACATGTGGATAGGATTCTTGTTTACAAGCAGTCAAGGATGCACATGCAGCAGAGAGGGAAGAAGCCCCAAGGCTTGGTGCATTTCAAAATACTGAACATGTTCATATATAAACCCAACAACTTTCTAGAAACCTGTAAAACGACTATTTAGAGGTGAATCTGTGAGCAAGACGCATCCTGGCACTTGTTTAAAAATGTTACCATATGTCAACTTTAAGAGACATTCGTGAGTTTTGGCTCACTGTTACGACACATTGCAGTGAGAAACGGCAGCTAGTGGCACAGAACCTTACCTCTAGTGGTAGAAAGAAATAAACGGTTGCATTAGGTCAAACACTCCCTGACTACTGAAGCCCTCCTTAACACATGTTTAGTTTATGAAACTCCTGCTGTATGACTGCTGCAAAAATGACCTGTTTAGATATTTGTAACAAGTCCTTTTGTCTTACTCAATGTATGCCAGATGCATTAATTCAAACATTGATCACGAAAAGACACCATAAACACCTGTTTGTTTTCTTTGCATGTAAGATGCACCATGCTGATGTACTGCAAAGTGTCACTCTGCACCTTTATCAGCAGTTCCACAGACTTCAAACTGAGCAACGTGTTGACAGCCAAACCTGACTGATGCTCACGCTGTAAACTCTCAAACACACAGTGTGAGCCGTCTTACCTTAAATCCGGCACATATTCCTGCAGCCTTCAGAAAATCCAGAGCTCCGACCAGGTGACTGGAGTTAGCAGCTAATTAGCTACTAAAATGAATATTTCCCACCCAGCGCTTTGCGTTCCTGTCAAAAACATAAATAAATCAACCTGCAGATCTTCTCATGAGCTCTCCGGTTTCTTTCTCACTCATGACGTCACCTACAAGTCTGTTGTTTTATTTACTTTTTAATCAGGAAATATGATTAACAGTATAGACTGCTACATTTTAATGATGGAAAACTTGTAACCAGCTCCACTATTTAACAAGACGAAGAATGGTTGTAGTTTGAAATCATGTCAGTGCTGATGTGAAAGCTGAACTTCTGCACCAAAACTATACTTTTTATTTTATTTTATTTGTTATCTCAATAAGTCACAATGTTACATGCAGTGCAAACACTAGCGGGTATTATTTTTGTAGTATTTATTTTAAAACTTTATGACCAAAAAGTAAAGCACAAATCAGTGCTGAGTTATGTGAACTGATTTGTTTTCTTGACTTTTTTCTGTTGCTGTTTTTCCTTTTCTTGAATACATGTTGCTCTGTTCCTCTTCGTTGTATTCATGAGCGTCAACACCAGCAGGGCAGGTTCTTTGCATATTGTACTAATATAAACAGATTTTAATTCTGCTGCGGTTGGATTTCAAGTGGACATATCCAACCAGTGAGCTCTGTAATATGCTAAATAGTGCTCTAATAATAACTGCAGCATGAGTCACTCATTTGCAGCAAGTACTGTGTGAATATTTCTCTCTTTTGGTGTTTTTGTGAACCTGCAGTAAAGGAGAGTTGATCCTACCCAGTTAGTAAATCATCTTCTTGTCTTTTTGCTTCAGATTGAGCACACCCTCCTCTCTCCATACGTGTCCCCCGTCAACACTCCCTTCCGCCACATCCTGCTTGGCCGAGGCCCCCACACTTTGGCATCCATCGCCGAGACCCCCGACATGAAGGAGCTCCGCACCCAGCTGGCGTTGGCCACCTGGAGCCTGCAGGGATGCGCCAACGCCATGGTGGGCAACATCTGGGACCTGGACAACCAAATCTAAAGCGGGCCGCAGAGATGAGAGCGTGGGAGTCGTGCGTTGGTGTGTGTGTGTGTGTGAGTGTGTTTGAAAAGAAACTTCGAGGTAAATTGTCGAGCTCCAACCTTAAGCACAAGCTGTCCGTCAGAGGTCCCATCCTTTAAATACATTCAGTTTTTGAGGGGGAATGCTACTCTTCAAGATCAAGGAGGAGATAAAGTATTGAATTTTAAAGTTTAAAAACTGTGAGATTAAAAAAAAAAAAGCATCAAATACTTGAAGACATCACATGCTACTGACAAATCCGCCTTTTCTCCTCCTCCTGCTACACCTCAAACCAGTCGAAGCCTTTGCTGCGACCCGTTGCCATCAAAGCACTGAGAAACCTTATTTATAACTTACTTTTTTTTTTTTTTTTATCAGTGGCAGTGCCCACTATAAAGTTATAGTTTGTCTTTTTATACGACGTTATCGGAAGCAGTGCCTTCCATAATTATGACGGTTATACTGTCGAAACCTACGGCGGCAGCATCTGCTACAGAAAGACTCCTCAACTGTTGCTGACAAAATGGAGCCTCAGATAAAATTCGATTCGTGTCCTCCTGGCCTTTATTTCTTCCTTTTGTGTGGAGCTGTATCGCAACGCTTTCGTCAAAAGGCAGAAATAGAGGGTTGAATAGTTTAATATATATAGCCAATTGGCATTTCAATTGATTTGCCCGAAACCAGACTAGAAACAACAAGACAACTGTCTGGTTGCTGCAGCAAACTGTTTATTTATCACAAACAAAGAGATAAAATACTGAATTTTATTTCTGCTTTTGATGGCAAGGTGATTGCTGAATTTAAGAAAAGCAATGCAGAACTTCCAGTATGATATCGACCCTCCCACCTTTCTGGCGCAGTAAACTGAGCTGATTGGATGCATAATTTGCAAGAAAGCCATTTATGTTGCACAGTCTACTTTGGAGCAGCGAGTAATATGAAAACGTTATCGGGAGCAGTGCCTTCCATAATTTAAAAAAAACCCCATTATCGGGAGCAGTGCCTTCCATAATGCTGAACAGTTGACGGTAGATTTTGCCTACCATTGTGTGTGTTTTTTGTACATGTGTATTTATCGAGAGCAGTGTCTCTCATATTTCACTTGAAGGTGGAACAACTTATCGGGGACAGTGTTTCCCAGAGTTTTATACTTGACATATTTATTTGTTTTATTTTTGGATTATGTGTGTGTGTGTGTGTAGGCACAGACATCCCCAGTGCATCCACTTCTGGTTTCTTTAGTTTTTTTTGTGTGTGTGTTTAAATTCCTGATCCATGGTGTAATCATAATAATGAAAACATAACAGAAATCTATCCAGGCGATGTTTTAATTATCAGGAAGTGACAGTTTGAGGTCTGTAACAGCCAGAAATGTCCTGTTGTGGCCATGGAAGAATTGAAATTGACTTCTGACACTCATCACTCTCACAGACATGAACCACATGGTACTCAGTGTTACTGCCGCTTTGTCATATTAGTCCGTCATGAATAAACCGCCACAAATCACACAAGTTAGACGTTGCCTGTAAATCATCACTTTTTTTTTTTTTTTTTTAGCTTTTCTGCAGTCTGAAAGAGTCCAGGGATGTTGTCTTTATGTTTCTGGGTACATTATAGTCAGGAGTCGCTAATGGCTAATTCAGCATACTTTTAATGGCCAAGTTGCCAAAATGTGTTTAAATCCAGTATGCTGATGTTTCTTTTTGATTTCAAGCTTCATATGTTTTCTGTTTCTACATATACATTAAGCTTCATCGTTTCTGCCTACTGCACTGTCATTCAATCAGATATCTACCTTAGAGCAGCCCACTGGATGAGCTTCTACACAGAGTGGCTGTTTTTCTGTCGATATATTCGTTTCCATGAGATTATCAGAAACTCTTTCGCTTTACACTGAGCTGATTTTAATTACATCAGTTCAAGCAGCTCTAAAAAAAAAAAATCTACTTATACACAGATGCACCTTCAGACCTGGATTTAAGCTACATTAGGAGCAGTTATAGTTTACTGACCAACAGACGAAGATCGCTTCTATAATTGGAGGAATTAAAATCACTGACCTCCCTCAGAGAAATCCATGTGGCATAAGATTTCAGTTTTGTTTACATCCCGTCTGAACAAACCAACGTATTTCAATGCACTGAATTCATGATAGTCAGCGACAAATCTGTTTGCCTCGATACCTCGAACTCTCCTCGTGGGTCAGTGACTTTAAATCCAGTCCAGATGCAGCTTTAGATTCCAGTTTTGTTTCGCATCTGATCCAACACACTGAAGGGTCTTTAAATGCACTGAATTCATGATAGTTAACAAACCTTACCTCCAGACTTCTCTGTGTGTTACTGACTACATAAACGCCACACGTGCTGCACAACACAGGAATTTGCTCCACAAGCTGCAACCCTCTTGCATGCGTTTCTTCCTCACTGCATGTTTCTGAAGCGTAGTTCAGACTTGGACCATGTTATTAAGGTTTCACATATGAATTAGGGTTGTTTGTTTTGTTGATCATACCAGATATTTTAACCATTTCTTCCCATTAAAGTTGGTGTTTTTTTCCCCCCAGAATTGTATTACCAGACCTCTGGAACAGAATTAAAGAAACTCAAAAGTTTAAAAAAAAATAAAAAATGTCGTAAAAAAGCAATTTCTATTCAGAAGTTCTAATTGGTAGCAAAACATGTTAAAGGAACATTATCTGTTAAACTCAGTAACTAGCAATGATTCAATAAGAGTGTTCAAACTGATTTTGCTTCCTTGGGACAGTTCAACTTGTTACTATTATGTTTACCTTTGTTCATGTCTCATAAAAAAAATTGGAAGAAATTTCTCTGAATCCTACGCTAGAAGTCAGGTTGCTAGGAAATGCGTTTCCATTCACTGTGTTGCTTTAAACCAACTGTTTAGTCTGAATTCTGTACTCCAGAAGTTATGAGATTCTGTTTGTGATTTCCATGTTCAACAGAAAAGTGTAATAAACCCTTTGGCTTAGCATCCAGCGCATCTCTGGTCGTAGTTTTTATCAAAGCCATAAAGAAGCACACACGGGGCGTTTGGGTGTTTTTCAGCATTCTTGTCTAAATCCTTAAGTTTTTTGGGGGGTTACAGCAGACTTCAAGGTCAGGAGGACTTTATTCATCCTCATCGCTCGTAGCAGAATGCTCGTACACAGACAAAATGAATAGCAAGGGCTTAAACCTGTTGGTAGGAAAATGTCAAACATGAACTTTTACAAATGTCTTCTAAACAGAATGCTTATTCTTTTGGCGCAGCAGCAAATCTAGGCTGAAAAGTCAACCTGGAAAAAGTTACATACCCTTAGCTGAAGGTCATAATGTGTATTGCAAGTATTTTATTTATTTTTGTTCCAAGCAATTGTAAACACTTCCTATGGCTAATATTAACAGTAAAGAAAATGGGCACAGGTGTATTGTTATAAAACGACACAGAGGCTAATTTTGTTACTTAAGCATAACTGTAAGCCACTTCTTTTGATTTTCTCAGACCAGTAATGTGATTTCCATGAAAATTGACATTTTTTTAATTGTATTTGTAGTATAACCAGAGCAACTAGATGATATATTTTTATTTTGATTATTTTATTTACATTATATTTTTAATTACTATATTAAATAAGAGACCAACAACATAGACAAGACATTTAATTATTATTTTTTTATCTGATATGACAAAATTATCCGCGCTTTTATTTTGAAGCCCGCACCTCCGCGCATGAAAGCGCCTTTATTTTGGCGGCTACGTCAGCAGCGTGACGCACCGTGACGCTCAGAAATCCCGGCACGCGCACTGGGGAGTTTACCGGAGGAGAGAGAACGAGGGATAACGGGTCCGGTGCAATTTTAACCGACTGAAAGCGGCGCGGTTTCTCTCCGCCGGGTTGCACACGGCGGAGAGCGGCGGGAGGAGCGACCGCTGACCGGAGGAGGACCACGGACGGGAGGAAGAGCGACCGTTACCCCGGCGGAGCCCGTCTTCCTCCTCTTCTCCTGTAGGTCGGTGCGCTGAAGGGGTCAGTTTGTTTGTCGCTCTGTGTGCTGGAAATGCGACATGTTGCACCAAAAAAAAACAACACAATAAATTATAAATGGAGGTAAATAATGGCGGAAAAAGTTTGAAGTGGTGATGGGACAGACGGGCAGGTGTCCGGCTAACGTGACCGAGGAGAGCTAATCAGCTTTACGGCGACTCTGAAGATCAATTAAACCCTCAACTGCTGTATTAATCATCTGTGTTTACTAACGGCTGCGTGTTTGACAATATTTATTTCCTGCTCAATTTTATACAATAATACATGAGAAAATCTCCCTATTTCAGAATTCGCTCTCTCTCTCAGTCCACATTTACTCCGTCCGTATTTACTAATTCACTAATTAGCCAGTGTTAACAGTCCAGCAATGGCTGCTGAGAAACTACCACATATTTATAGTAAGGTTACAAACGATGCTATCAAGTTGCATGATGGGAAGTGTAGGACAGCTATTGTGAACCCGCTGACAGAGCGCGTTAATTAGGAACACCTGCACACCTGCTTCTTCAATTGAGTGTCTGCATTGCAATACAGGACATCCTGCAAAATCTGGAATCCATGAAGGATAAATAGGATTGAATTGAATAAATAAATCTGTAAAACAATAACAACTAAACGTGTGATTGGCCTCTTTAAATATAGTGAATTGGACAGTCACATTATTTAAAAAAAACTAATTGCTTTGCAGTTTTTGGATGTGGATGTAATGCACGTACTTGGCCTGTTGTTTTTTATTGTTTGTTTTTTACAGGCAGCAGTTGTTTTTCTGTGATTTTACAAAATATAACAAGTTGCTGCTTTTTAGGGGAACGTGCAGTACAGTTTTCCTGTTCGTCATGTATGAAATGCCTCATAGACATACATTAAAAAGACTTAGCACTTAAGCTGGATACGGACTATAATTAAAAATTAGTGCTATTCTTATATAACCTGTTGATTATTTTCAGAATTACTTGATGTTGCTGATCGGTCTATAAAATATCAGAAAATTGTGTCTGTGAAGACTCTCAGTCATCCAGGTCATGGTTATTCTCGTAGTTTAAATCATAGCAACTGGACTTGCTTGAGTTTCTTGAAGACGTTTCACCTCTCATCCAAGTTTGTTTTGTTGGAGGAGCAACAAACTCCCAATTGAAACCGAAACTCAAGTGTTAATGGCTCCTTAAGGATATAAGTATCTCCCAACTAGTCAGTCAGAACTGCTGAAGCCTCTATGATGAGGGATGAAACGTCTTCAAGGAACTCAAGCAAGTCCAGTTGCTACGATTAAATTATGAGAATAGTCATAAAATTGTGAAAACTATTTATCCGTGAAACCCAAGATAACCAATGATCTTGTTTTGTCCACTAATCTGTTGGTTGTTGCATCTCTAACATGGGTTTTTTTGTGCTCTGAGACTTGATTTGGACTCAGCAGGTCTGTCTGAGCCTCCCTGTGGTGACAATATGGGTCCGGCTCGGCCTGCTGTGTTCGCTGTCACCGTCGCAGCTACGAGTTATTCAGCTGCTTTCTATGTAGCAGCAGATGGAACTTGTTTCTTGAAAATATGGTCGTGCTGACTCTCTGTCTTGGTTTCAATGTGTGTAGGTGTGAAGCCCGTCCATCCATGGCCGAATCCAGGTGACCTTAAGCGCTCTTGACTGCAGCTGATCTGACCTCTGCAGGGTAAGAACTGACCTCTGCATGTACATACATACACTGTGACCCTTCGCAGCTGAAGCCAATTGTGAAATTGCCGCATGTCGAGGTTTGAGAGACTGTAAGTGATCCAGCTGGATCTGCAGGAAGCTTCAACTCACAACTTCCAGATCTCAAAAGATGTGTTGTTAACATGCAAAGAGCCAGCAGCGTATTAGTAAGGTGGTCATAATCTTTTATACAGCATCTGTTCCCACTTAATCTATCAACGAAAACAAAACAGAGCAAAATCGATGTTTTTCTGCGAGTAGAGGTGTTTAAAATGAGAGGAAATAATAAGAAAAGGAGCTGAGAGTTGTTGTGTGTGATCTTTGTTTTGAGAAATGCTGACTTAAATTACCACTAGCATGAACTGGAGATTGGCGATTGTCTTCAGCATGGTTTAAAAATGCATTATAGTTAAGTTAACAATACTTTTAGAGTAAAAAAAAACAACCATTAGCTCCTCAAACAGCAATCAGTCTACAAACATCTTACTCTGCAAAATCCCCTCTGGTGGCCTGCTTGAGTGTTGACTGTGGCTCAGCAGGTTATTCTGAGAGTACACAGTGATCTCTGGCTGACACAGTTATGCTTTGCTGCTTTCAGGTCACTAATTTGCAGCTGATCACAGCGAGTCCTGCCGCTTTGCACCTGCATTACACCTGTGAATGAAGAGTAAAAAGTGACATATTTAGTGGAACTTTTGACCTCTGACTATCTGTCTGGGTTGATTTTAGGACATATAACAACACACGTGACATAATGTTGATTTTCAAGGGCGGCTGTGGCTCAGGTGGTAGAGCGGTCGTCCTCTGATCGTGAGGTTGGTGGTTTGATCCCCCGCCCCTCCACAGTTGAAGTGTCCTCGGGCAAGACACTGAGCCCGAAGTTGCTCCCAATGGCAGCTCTGTCGCCATTGGTGTATGAATGTGTGTGTGTGAATGGGTGAATGAGAAACACATTGTAAAGTGCTTTGAGTGCCACAAAGGTAGGAAGGCGATGTATAAGTGCAGTCCATTTACCATTCCTGCACCCTGCATCTGAGAATACCAGCCAGGTACTGCACTGTATGTTTCAACGAGAAAAACTTTACCACATATGTTACCTGGTATTTGCTGCACAGGAAGAAACTCTGGACTGTACAACATGAATGTGAAAGTGATGAATGACTGAAGGACAGAATTACATCACTTCAGCAGATTGATGAAACAGCAATGTCAGTGGCTTTGCTGAAAAATCCATCCGCTGATGGATTGCAGGAGGAAATTATTGTTTTCCTACTGTAAATAATGTTTATTTTATGCAGTTTATTCTCTTCCAGAGCATTGTTCGAGTCAATATTGTCTTGGATGTATGTAATGACTGTTAAATATGACACTGAGAGGCTCTGTCTGAACAATTTCTGCCTTTGCTGCTCACCTTCCCCTGTTGAATGTTCCTTCTTCACACCGTGCTCCGCTTCTATACCCTGAATTCACTGTGAATTTATTGAGCTGGCAGTCACAGCAGAGCAGACTGTCGTGAACAAGATTCAGAATAAATGACATCAACACTCATCGACTGAATCTCAGGTATCTGATGCTGAGATGAAAGTGAAACATTCACACCACTTCACTCTGCATGCCAGTGAATGGAAGCTAAATTTAGCGTCACCATTTATAGCACATCGGCCTCGATAAAACACGTGCTGCGCCGAGATGAAAGCTCTGATTTTGTACTCATTTAGGCCACATATGCACACATGAAGGCTCGTACTGTACGTGCAGCGACGTTGCAGCTGCAGCTCGTGCACCAGTTAGGCTGCCTGTGCTGTCACATGTTGCTAATGGTAACAATCCACTTTCTCACTCTTGTCATTCTTGCCGTCTCCTTCTCAATCTGCAGCTGAATCTAGAACAGTAAGTACACCGTAGCACTTAATACAGAAGGATTACAGCAAACACCATATATATGATCAAAAATTGGACATAAAATAAACACAATAGACAAACTTACCAATCTTCTGGCACGAAATTAACAAAAAACGGCCACATCTAGTCAAATGAACTGTGAATTTTGCATTGTGCAGCGATAGAGCATCGATTTTTGCAGAAATTCCTGAGATAAAATTCCAGAAGTTGCATATTTTTATATACATCTAAAGCATGTGAAGTAACATGACCTTTGTGTTGTCTACATCAGTCACATGCAGAATGTACATCGCTGTTGAATTTAGCCACTTTGCACCAAAAAACGACAAAGCAAAACATGCCATTCACTGAATTACCTGCTGAATATCTTTTTCTGGAATGTGTTCCAGGAAAAACGTCTCATAAATCTGTCTTTTGACTATTTTGCACTTGAGCACTAAACCCAGGAGGGATTGTGGAGGGCAGGAGTGAAAGGAGTCAGAGTGGGAGGCCACAAAACTCTGTCGCTGTAAATATCTGTAACTTTGAGGCTTTTGAGGTCTGAATAATGGGACAGAAATCCGTGAAATGTAGAACTTCCATTCAAGGCTACATCAGTATTTGACTCTGTAACTGCTGTTGGTAGAACAGTGTGTTCTGATCATCAGGGCCATGATTTAGAAATGCTGAGGTTACGGAGTCAACCTGTTTTATAACCTGCAGGTTTAGTTTCTTATAGTAGCTCAGCTGCTTAAACTACTGACATGTAGTGTAAAAACAGGACACACAGTTGTTTCTGAATGATGAAAACAAGTCCTTGTATTATTCTGTGTACAACTGATAAGACGTCATAATTAAGAAAATAATATTCCTTGTTTTTCATGCAAATCTGTTATTCTTCATTTGAGGTTTTGGCTGCTAGATGTTTTTTTTTATTTAAATGAAGCAACGTTTGTTGGGGAAAATTCATAGTTTATTTCTGTAATTTGAATGTTAAAAAAAATCCAAAATAACCACATTTTCCCCAAATATGACACGACAGATGAGACGAACTATGACTAGTTTGCTCCCTTTAAACTTTAACATTACCAGGAATAATATTAATGCAGATTTAAATGCTTATGTTTGCACTGATACAGAAATTTCCTGATAAGAAAGTATAACAAATCGATGGATGGATTGATTAAAAACATCCATCTCTGTTCTTGGCAAATACAGAAATTGTTTAATGTACTGAGCAGATGTTTTACTACTCTTTAAATGTGGAAAAAAAAGTGCCATGCATTCAACAGCTCTGCTATTAATACACAAAAAGCCTGATTGTAGCTTGTCGCAGATAAATCAAATCTGTGTGTAGTGTCAAACCGTCTAAGGGAGGTTTTTAGTGGTTAAGTGACCAATTGAAGCCAGTAAAAGGGCTGAAACCAGCTCAGTCTCTTTAATTTAGTCTGACAGTCAACTGTTAAACAGGGACATGATTACAGCCATTTAAAATGAACTAAATTAATTGGAGACCTGCTGTCGTTATACACATTTCAGATTTACAGGATGTGTGAAAGTAAATTATATTATGTTTATTAATGCAGGCATTGTTCAAGAGGAATGCTTCTGAATACTAAATACCAAATATTTACAGTATGATATAAAGAATATATGCAGTATACACACAGTGTGGTGCATTGCTACTAATAACCATTAGATATTGTATAATATGATAAACAATACTACAATATATGCACATTAATGAGAGCTAACATCTGTATTGTACAAATATAGGTGTGGGATAAGTGGAAATAATTAAGAAATGTTTTATTGTAGCATTTCATGATGCAAGTCTCGCATTGAGTGACAGGGTTCTGTATCAGGATCATATTGATTGATTATGTGTTTGTAGTAGAAACAAAATCCTTAAATTAATGTTGGATTCACCATTTGCTTTAAAAACCGATGAAGCTCAGGTTATACTACAAAGGTTGCAGGATCCCAGCCATTGTTAAGATATTTCATACTGGACTAAAAGGATAAACACCTGAAAACCCAGCGGTAATGTGGCTAAAAAAGGCTGATTTATTTTTATGATTGCAGGTTTTTTATCGATCGAAAATGATAAACTGTTAAAAAAATGTACTCAGAGCTATTTTAATGTCTTTTTTTTCTGCCAGAAAAGAGTCTGAAACACAAAGCTGTTCTTTTTTTACAGAGAAATAAATAGAGAAAAGCAACAAATCCTCAAATCTTAGAAGCCGGAACTGGTAAATGTTTTACACTTTTCCTTAATAGATCACCTGATTAATTTATATACGTTATCAAAAATGCTGATCTGATGCTCAGATCCAGTCATTTCCTCAAAAACAATCCAGAAATTTGCAGCATCATGTCTCCATCCTTTAGAAATGTTCTTCTTGTTTGGCTGCTTTGCCATCTGCATGTCGACATCTATCAGATGCATGCCAGGAGCTGTCTCATTGTCCTTTTTTCTTTGGCCTGACCATCCATCCATTTACCCATCCATCTGTCCACCTATTTGCTTCTACATTCTCTCCCCTCCCTTCCTCCAAGATCTCCCTCTCATCCTCCCCGTTAGAGCCGCTGAATTATTTAACATCAGACAGTGGGCTCGGCCGCCGAGCCAGGAGGAGGATGGAGAGGGAAGGAGGAAAAGCCGGAGAGGGAAGGGGAAGCATGGAGGTGTCCGACGCTGCAGGAAGTCGTGAGTCAGCAGGCAGAGAAAGGAACGGTGGGAGGGAAGACGGAGAGAGTTTATAGATAGCTTTAGGTGATACGACAGGAGAGAGCGGCGTCAAATGCCTCCCGTGGTTCGCGTTCGTTCGTTCGTGTGTGTGCATGCGCGCATCGATCGAGCAAGAGAAGGTCATGGAGCTGAGAGGAGATTAGCAAACTAGACTCGGAGCACGGCGAGCAGAAGCGAACGCCTCTCCCCTCCCCTGAATAGCACAGAAACAGGAGAGGCGAAAGACAAAAAAGGACGAGAGGAGCTGTTACAGTATGGGGGAGAGCTATATGTACCAGCGACTCCCCTACGCCAGAGGAGAGGGGGAGGGGGAGGATGAAGAGGAGAGAGACAGGAGTGTCGGGGGACAAATGGTAAAGTGTGAAGTTGTGCGACGTTTCTTCTTCTCTGACTGTAATTACGCCGTGTGTGTGTGTGTTTTCATGTCAGTGTGGTCGAGTGTGTGTTTCAGGATGAATGCAGCATGGATGTGTTTCTGAGATGTGTGTGTGTGTGTGTGTGTGTGTGTGTGTGTGTGAGGCTGCAGGTGTGTTTGCATGATTTTGATTTAAATCATTCGTTTAGTCCTGTGGTCCACCAAACCAGTGTTGCAAGTTCAACCAAAAACAGAGGAGTGTTCTTATTCAGAATAAATTGAAATGCCCTAAATTATGTATCAGTTCTAGAAAAAAAAAGCAGCAAACATAATGAAACGCCTTACCCGACCTGTTAACAATGAAAAATTACCTTGCTAGTGCACGTCTTGGTCCTGAACCAGGTGGAAACAGCTGGTCTAGTCTCTAAAGTGTTAAAAGACAGATTAACTGCACTGCAAGATCCACATCATTTACAATGATTTAAAACAGAGCAAATCAGTATTTTAGAGGCTTTTTTGTTCACTGTATGACTTAAATAATAATAAGATGTTTAACTTTCTGCAGAATATTGAACTGATTTGACAGCAAATGGTTTCAGCACCATTCCACATGTGCACAGCCACACCTGATGTGGAAAATATATCAGATAGTCATCTGCATAGAAATTGCAGTAGAGGGAATATATGTTTGAATAAATTAAGTAAATAATTAATAAATCCATTGTATTTTTACTTTTAGATGTTCCCCTCACTACAATTCTTGGTCTTAATGTGTAAAAAAGAACAACAAAAAAAACAAACATTTTAGGTCTCAGTTTAATAGAAGTAATTAGCCAATTAACTATTAGCCAATGTAGCTCTACTATATTTTCTACATTTAACAAACATTGTTAGCAACAGAGAGAGATAGAATCCTTAAAAGACAGAAGATTGCTTCTTAAACAAGCACTGAGTGTTGAGGTACAAAAAAACCCCAAAACATATTAACACATTTACAGCGTTAAATAATGTGGATTTCAGTCTTCTGTGCTGTTTGCTGATGCAGGCGGATGCCACAACATTCTGTAGATGACACGTCATTTTTGAAATGGTAGACCGATAGATGGATCAAAAAACTTTTTTTTTTCTTCTATCTAGCGGCTGGTTAGCCTAGCTTAGCATAAAGATTGCAAAGAGCGGGACATGGCCAGGTCAATGCCGTTCAGCGGTATCTGCCGTGAACATTTTATATCTTATTGTTTACAAGAACTGAAGTAAGACAAGTTGTGAGATTAGTTTTTGTGCAGATATATCAAACAAAATAAAAATGTATATTTATGTTGTTTAGGGGTAGCCTCGGTGGGCAAGCTTAGCTGTTTCCCTGTGTCTGGCCTTTATGCTAAGCTAAGCTAACACATTGGTGACTGTAGCTTCCCTTTAGAGAACAGAGGGTGAATTTGCACTTCAAGTGTACCACTAGATTTAGGCAAGAAAAGGAATATAACATGTAACAGGTCCATACTTTACACTAATACTGAAGTACTTATTTTATAGTGTACTATTTGGGCAATTATTTTACAGGAAACATGAAATGATGCAAACCTGCTTTACCTCACAAGTGTTCATGATTATTCGCTGGATAGAAAATTCATTTAAATAATCTTGTATGACAATTTTTAAGCAAAATTGTCCTAATTTGGTGATTTTCTGTGTTTTATGTTGTTATAACTGGAATATCTTTAGGATTTGGGAAGTTGATTGAACAAAAAGACCCTAAATTTGAACTTAATTAGCATTTTTTTCCCCTATTTAATAACCAAATCACTGATAATCTCGGCCCTGAATTGTCATCAGACTGTAACTTTGGATGTAAAAATAGCGAGTAAAGATGTTTTTTTCAGTGCTTTTATGATAGAGTTAATGCTGGAGCCACTCACACTCTAATCAATAATTTTGTCTTTTTGTAGCTCAGAGTAGCTTCTCCACTTTCACCACACATTACAGCGTGTCCATTAACGGTGTCCATTAACATCCCACTCAATAACTGAACAATTTCAGCACACTGGATACTCAGAACTGGGTTAAAGCTGTCTGCTGTAAAGAGCTAGACCTCAGTAATTAACCAGTGAGCGCGTCCTCCTGGCATGCACATGTATTAATGCAGATGAAATGTGTGTGCAGATGCAGTGTGAGGAGGGCACAGAGTGGCTACTGGAGCTGCTGACAGACGTGCAGCTGCAGCAGTACTTCCTGCGCATCCGTGACGAGCTCAACGTCACTCGACTCTCCCACTTCGACTACGTCAAGAATGAAGACCTGGAGAAGATCGGCATGGGACGCCCCGGTACGTCTTTTTAGGATCGGGGGGTGATATTAAAAGAAGTGGCTTTATATCCTGGACACACTTTTAGAATTTTGCAAATATACATGAAGACATTCAAGTTTATTTGTGCCTGCTGTAAATACTTGCAAGTGAACTCACTGAAATGTAAACACGCACAGTTTTCAGTGTTTGTGTTTTTGCTGGTTCAGGTCAGAGGAGGCTTTGGGAGGCAGTCAAGAGGAGAAGAGCTCTTTATAAACGCAAGTCCTGGATGAGCAAGGTGCAGTACCACCAACAATCCAACAATCAGACATTCCTGCACAACAGACACTTTTTTTTTTTGCACTTTTCACAGATGTTTGAACACCTAATGAGACAGTTAATATTTAAGAAAACTTCCTCATATTCAGATTTTAAACACATTTGTTTAACTTTACAGGCATGCGACTCATATTTTTACAGGGCAATTTTGTATATTTATGAAGCAATATATAGAACACAGCATAATTTTAGTATTTAAAGAAATGTATTTTTATATAAGTGCCTTATTTTGGAGAACATGTATGCTGCAATTTTATTTGAAAAGAACATTTTTGTGGTCTGCAGTGGTGGACAGTTCTCTGAAACATATTAATATCACTCTTATCCTGAGTACCACACAGTAACAGATAACAGGGTTTTTATATTTAGAAATTTTCCTCTTAAACCATAATGTAGCTTTGTTCTGATTCATTGACACACTCCTTTATTGAATAAGATGATGGGTTGTTAGTGACATGTGTCTTTAACCCCGTTCCGCAGTTGTTTTTTGGGCTTGATTGAAAGCTTAATACCTTCTTATGCAAATGTCATCAAACCACTTCCAATAGCTTAAACTAAAGGAGACTCTTGTACTGTTATTATTTTACACATTCATCACTTAGTTTGTTTATGGCATTGAAAATGTAGATACACAAATACATTGAAGACACAGTTTTCTCTGAAAAAGGCTAACTCACAAAATATATTCATGTCTTGCTGCTATAATGTGAATTACAAATTTTAAACATGGATCCCTCATTTCTTGTTCTCAAGCAAACCAAATTTCAGGTTAATATGTAAAAGTTTATGACTGCGCTGGACTGTAATAAACATAACATTAGTTTTGGAAGATATTTTTATTAATTCTGAAACAACAGAAGCCCTGATCAACTTTAAAATTTCACATATTCATAGCTTTTAAAGTGCCAATCATTTTTAGATCTGCATTTCTATGATACAGACACCAGGTGGCGTTGCAGAAACAGTTCAGTGTGAAATTTATTATTGGGGTGTTGTCAGTTTGTATTGATTTTTTTCTTGATTTAAATTTTCTCACGTCACTTGTTTTGTGTCTGTCTTTTAACATTTTGACTTCCTTCTCGCTGGAAATGAGAATTCTGACATGTATTTGTGTTCTTTTTGTAGATTCAGATATTAATTCTGTAGACCTCTTGATGAGCATAATGAGGAAAACCAGTTTCTGTCTCTGGACCTGCAGGTGTTTCCGGTGAAACGTCCGGACACCGACCCCCAGCAGCCCCTTCCCCAAGGTGCGTCGTCCGGCACAGTCCCAGCCAGCAGCGAGGCGGGGGCGTCGCTCACCTGCCTGATCAGAGAGACGGAGCTGCAGCTGTTTGAGCGGCTCGGAGACGGCACGTTCGGGGTGGTGCGGCGAGGAGAGTGGACCGGACCCAACGGCAGAGTGGTGAGATGAACAGAGACGGCAGAGGACAGTATGGACAACATAAGAAGCTGCTGTTATGGGTGCAAAGATGAACTGCAATTTAAACTCTGAGGGGTAGTTTATCCTGTTTGTTGTTGAGCTGATATCTGTTCTTCTGTCTCTCTAGCTGTCAGTGGCAGTAAAGTGTCTGAAGGCAGGCGTGCTGGACTCAGACGGTCTGGATGATTTCATCAGAGAGGTGAACGCCATGCATTCGCTGAGCCACCAGAACCTCATCCGCCTGTATGGTATCGTCCTCACACAGCCAATGAAGATGGTAATTCTCACACACACATTTCTAATACCACAGCAGCCTGATTATAATACGATATTCATTTCCTGGATTCAGAATTGATTCAAGCACAATTACCCAAATTCCCAACGTTGGAAATCGCTGCTAAGCTAACAATTCAGTGTGCTCTGAGTCTTTTAGAGTTCTACAGCAGAGTTTAACCTGCAGGAATTTCTCAAGGCTTGTGTTTTCCTGCCATAGAAGAAATAAATGGGGGAAAAAAACTAAAAATTCATAAGGTCTGCCAAAAAGTTGTAGCTACGACAGTCTAGGAAAGCCTAAAAGATGCTAACTGAAGAGAAAAGGCTTCAACTTGTCCCCAGATTAGTGTTGTCTCAGGGAAGTCTTAATTCAGGGCAGCACTATAGTCTTAGCAATACTTCATTTATGACTAACAAACCAATAGACAAAACTCAAAACTTTGCATTCTTCTGCTTTTGTTTGCGTGCAGGTGGCCGAGCTGGCTCCTCTGGGCTCCCTGTTGGATCGTCTCAGAAAGCGTCAGGGTCACATCCTCATCTCCTCGCTGTGTAACTACGCCGTGCAGGTCAGTCAACGCCAACAGGAAAAAAACACACGAGAGGAATTTGCAGTTTAAACCCAAGAGTTCCTGTTTTATGTTTTTTGTTTAGGTTTGAGCCCCTTCCTAGAGATCTGTGGCTGTTTTCCTTCCTTAGATTTTCTGCTGGTGAAGAAAGCACCAAAACTGCCAGTGTAATATTTGTGCATGAGAGGGGCTTTGCATTCAAATGTATGCCATTAACAGCTGTCATACTAACAGTTAAGGTTATGTTATGTTTGAGGGAATGACATCCTACTAGTTTAGACATTTTCTTTAACTTACGAGCCACTTAATTTACATGAACTCCACTGTTCCTGTCCTGTGTATATGTGCAGGTGGCGTGCGGGATGGCCTACCTGGAGCAGAAGCGTTTCCTCCACAGGGATCTGGCCGCCCGCAATGTTCTGCTGTCCACCAATGAGACAGTGAAGATCGGAGACTTTGGCCTGATGAGGGCGCTGCCAACACACACCGACCAGTACATCATGGAGGAGGGCCACAAAATCCCTTTCCCATGGTGAGGAGAGCAACCTGCTCATGTGAAATAATGTTGTTTTGGTGGCTTGGATTTTCTGTGAATGATTCTAAAAGTTTTCCTTTGCTTTTTGACATCCTGTCCCACGTTCTCTGAATCTCTGTCTTTACAATTTGGTCCCCTCAGGTGTGCTCCAGAATCTCTGAAGTCTCGTACTTTCTCTCACGCCTCTGACACCTGGATGTTTGGGGTCACTCTGTGGGAGATGTTCACCCACGGACAGGAGCCGTGGCTGGGCCTGAATGGGAGCCAGGTGCATCTTTTTTACTTTGAACTTCACCTCAAAACGTTAGGAATGAAAGAAAGCCTATAGCATCATATTTCAACAAATGTAATAGTCAACTATAATATTATTTCTGAATATGTGTGCAGATCCTCCACAAGGTAGACGTGGAGGCTGAGAGGCTGTGCAAACCAGACGACTGTCCTCAAGACGTTTACAACGTCATGCTGCAGTGCTGGAGCCCCAAACCTGAAGACAGGCCGACCTTCATCGCCCTCAGGGACTTCCTGCTGGAGGTAGTGCAGTGGTTTTTATAAACTGGACAACAAGGCAAGAAGTTAACTCATGAATTCCATCTAAAGTTATCTGCAATAAGGATTCATACAGCTGCTCCAGTAGACACAGACAGCATTAATGTTTTTGTCGTATTGGTGTCAGTTGGTCATTTGTCTTGCCAATTTTGCAGTCATCAGTTTTGTTCAGCACAGGGTTAATAAATCTTTCCAAAGTTGTACAGTTCAGTTGTACATAAATATCCCAGCAGTAGTGGCTAACCAGCTAAAATGGCTAAAGCAGGGGGATCATTTCTTTGTGTATTTTTGGTCACTCAATGACAGGCGTTAAAATTGATGTCAAAACCTCAAAGTTTACGTAGAGGGTTTTTCCTGATAAACACTTTATGGCCGACTTTAGGTTGTCTTAGTCTCTACAGCAGAGCTAGGGAGTGCGTACATAACTCAGTTGAAAAACCTAAACTCTTACAGATTATTTTTAATTGTCGCTCGAGAAGCTCATTTTTGAATAATTAATTTCAGCAATTGCGAATGTGCTGCGACGAGCATCTGATTAACTAATAAAGGGTTTGACTTCTGCAGGTAACAAGCTCACATTATTTAAATGCTAATGTGACACAAGCACTCTCAGCTTTGTCTTCAGCCGCTGTTGAGCAAAAGACAAGAATTGTCAGCATGAAAACATCAAACCGTAGCTCCAAAAGTCATTTGCCACATGCTGGTTTAACTGGCAAATGAGACAATGAAGGGGAAGGAAGTGAAAACAAAGAAATCACTGTTATAGAAAGTGACATTAACAGTCAGTTTATCAATTCTGACATGGATAAAGATAGTCTTTAGTGTAAGACTAGGCTTCATGCATGTCTGACATGTCATACAGATATCTCTTTCCGTTTTGAGCACAGAACAAGTCTGATTTAAATGCTGTCCAATAAACGTAAACACCGCAACATGCAATACATATGCATAAAATCAGTTAATTAAACTCTAAAATGGTGTGAAAGAGCCAATTTTAAAGGAGATTAGTATCAGATCAGTACATAAAACCCATTTCTCTTTGCGGTAGATGAGATTAGCAGCCCTCCATGTGTATCTGGTTTCAATACCCACCAGCAAAAACACGTTCCATCCAACATGTGTGAGGAAGTACGACTCAAACCTGCTATTTAATGCTCTGTGGCAAACGGTTCAGGTGAACCGAAAATGTGTCCTCTATGTTTGAAATATGCTTCTGATCCTGCAGGTGACAGCGGCATTGTATTACTGTGTATTTTGCAGACTATGCCCACAGACATGAGAGCGCTGCAGGACTTTGAGGAGGAAGACAAGCTCCAGATTAAAATGAACGATGTCATCACCATCATAGAGGGAAGGTCAGTGTGTTTGTAAGACAGCACATGCCACAAAAGAATGCCGCAGTCCTGTAAGTCATTGTTCCAGGACGACTCTGGTACAGAAACCAGTGTTTTAACCAAATTACTGGGTTAGGAAGTCATGCTTGTGTAATTGTAGAATGAAGGTCAATCCCACAAGACAACAAATGCATGTCTTGTTGTAACCGAATTCCTTGCATTATGGGAAGATTACTGTAATTACTGTCCTGTTACTGGCCTATTATAGAAATGTTCCTGTTTAGTCTGTGTGCGCATTGAAACCCCAAATTCGAACCTAGTCGTGAACACTTTATTTATAACAGACAGTTTATTGTTTTATCTGTGCTAGTAGAATACAAACTGCTGTAGGGATCTTCTTACCTATTGTTTTGTTTGTTATTTATTTGTATGCCTGTAGGGCAGAGCACTACTGGTGGCGAGGTCAGAACCGGGGCACGCTGCGTGTCGGACAGTTTCCCCGTCACGTGGTGACATCGGTCGCCGGTCTGTCCGCCCACGACATCAGCCGACCGCTAAAGCACTCCTTTATCCACACTGGACATGGAGACACAGACCCTCACAGGAGCTGGGGACACGCAGACCGCATAGACAGGTTAACACTCCCACCTAATGTAACACAACGTGAGATAAAGCAGCAAACACATTCTTGGGTTTATGTTGATTATTATAGGCTGCTTTTTGGCATGTAAAATGTAGCTTTTAGTGTCTGTTTTTTTGTAAATTCCAAATAAAGTCATACTAGTTTTAGCTATGTTCATGAACTCAGCTGCCTTCATACAGTGAAAGGTAGTTTAAAGGAAGCAAATGATAATGATGATTCAACAAATAGACCCTTGTTCGCTTTGGTTGCCCTGAAATCCCTTTTAAAGACAGTTTTGTCCTTCTTACGATCTTCTTAGGATCGAAAATAGTGAAGCTCAGAAAACTTTTAGAGCAAAATCTGAATCATGTGAACCCCTCAGGTTATTTTTTGGCATGTTAAGCCTTTATTTGATACTAACAATGAAGAGAGAGACAGAGGAAATGTGGAGATAAATAGTAGGGGAATAACATGCAGCAAAAAGTTCAGCCAGACGGGAAACAAACCAGGGACTCTGTGTTTAGGGCATTTGCGGCCATGTGGTATCTCTAATGTTTTTAAGAGATGGTTAGTGCCCTAACCACTAGGGTCGTCTGTAGGTTTCTCTTTATAACAATAATTACAGCACTCAAGATGACAAAGTGCTTTCACAATGAGACAACACTACAAGTTACAAAATACAACAATAGAATCAGGTAACACAACCAGAAACAAAGGAATCAAAGCTAGTGATGAACATAAAATGATAAACATGAATGATTATAGAACATTTGTCCACCTGTAGACTCAGTCATTGGCATGTTCCTATTTTTAAAGCCACTCTTAGTCTGCTCCCTTCACATCTAGGGATCTACTATGGCCATCAAAAAAGTACAAGAAGCTGTTGTCTTAAAGAGCTGTTCTCACAAAACGAATTCAGATCAACTTCATGTGACTTTATGTCATGACTGACTCACATTGCCACTGAATAGTTATTGACACTGATGATTGGCGACATATACTTTTGCAATTTCACCATACGATACGCATTCTTAATCTTCATGTGAACCTTATGTATCCTGTCTTGGCCAGGATGCTCTAGTTAAAGTTACTCTTATTCTCCATGAGACTAGTCTTGGTTAACCTATAAATTAAAAGAAGAAAGACAAAAGACAAATTGACCTGAGGTTGTCAGGGTGCACGAGGACCCACAAAAAAGTCTCTGGTCTCTAATGTAGCTTCAGGCCTGCATAAACTGCTTTAAAAGTATCAGTAAAATCCCACAGGCAGCCATTTCTGGTCAGCCTGTAAAGCATGTTGAACAGTTCCAGTGTCTCTACAACTAAGCATCTTTGCAATATTCCTAATAACAGGGTCAAGAACAAGATTTATAGATGTAGGTTGTGTAAATCAAGATTTCAGTTTGATAAAATATGAGGATAATAACCTAAAAACATCTGTTTGAAAGCGACAACTCCTACATAAACACTAAATCCTGTGTCTTCTAGCTGGAACACTGTCTGTTCTCAGGCACCACTGTTGAACTGTAGCTCTCCACTGGAGGGCAGCAGTTGACCACATGTAGTTCAACAGATGTTGAGCTTGTTCAGGTGATTTTAGAAGACGCTCACATCCAGAGCTTCCCACAGTGGCTGCAGGACAGTTTTTACAAGCATCTGTTACAGTAGCACACATCAAATAATGTTACTGACTAATACTACCATCAGCACTATCAGTGAATTCAACTGTGCAGTTTCATTATGCTATAATGGATTTCTGTCTTTCCTCAGTCTGTATTTGGGAAACCCGATGGACCCTCCCGACGTCCTGGGAATGGACTCAGGCAACGCAAGACCAACCAAACTCCCCAACCGTGCCAAGAGTAAATTCATCCATGCATCGACACTTTCTTTGTTTTTATTCTAAGTTTTTCTACTTTTATTTGATCATGTAGAAAAATGAGCTCATTCTTCACATTCTAAAGTGTCTAAATCTGTTTTTATCAGAGCAGCCTCCACCTCGTCCACCCCAACCTGCCGTTCTGTTCAAGAGTGAGTTTTCATCTTTGCTCTTTCAATCTGACATTCAAACACAATGCTGCTGCTGCTCTGCCCTGACTCTGGTGTGTGAATCTGTGTCCAGAGCCGTTCTACGACTCAGTGATGGACGATTACGATGACGAGGACGACACCAGCGCCTCGTCGGGGCTGAAGAGGCTGGGGGCGTCCCTGGGTCTGAAGCTCCGGCCGTGGGAAGGGTCCGGCGTGCGCTCGGCCAAAAGCGAGGTGTCGCTCATCGACTTCACGGACGACAGCTTCAGCTCGACCACGCCGTCGCCGCTCACCGAGTCACGGCAGCCGGATGAGGACACGCTGAAGGTAGAGTTGTGGCTGGTTCAGACTGCACACTCTCAGTCGGATAATTAGGAAAACACATGGCTGCCGCACCGTAAAAACAAAAACGTATCAGTTTCATGGTGTAACATAAAAAGTTTATTGTTAAAACAAGATGGTTTTCACATTACAAGAAGATGCTTCCACTTCAATGCAACATACAAACTTTGAAGTCATAATGAGAAACTTTTCTTTATACTGTTTCTCTTGTTTCTTGAACTTTACGTTTATTATAATTGTAGAAAATTGATCATTTACACGATTTGATTGAGTTATACTTCATGCTTGGGTTCAGAGATCGAGACATTGATTCTGCTGTTATTAAGGACAATGAACGATGTTGTGATAAGTCATGTATCGATGGAGACTTGAATATCCCTCCAGCTGATCGATGAGCGATGACAATGATCTCAGAAGGGACAAACTCATTCCGTCTTCCGTGCATTTTAATATGCTTCTCTGTGTACGCAGACTTACCACAATATCCGTACTTAATAGCATAACATAAGCCATATTCATCAATTTATCCTTTCTCCACACACCATTTCCTCATTCAGACACGAGTTTCACGCTACATCAAAATAAATTAACATTTTATGACGTGAAACATTGCACGTTATGTAAGATAAAAAGTATATTTTTGTAACAACATAACGTGAAAATATCTTGCTACGACAATTTTTCACGCTATGACGTGACACTGATTCGATTTTCTCTTTCTGGTGTGGAAGCGATGCACTGCTGTAGATAATTAACCAACCTGACTTGTTAAAAGTAGAATTAAATATTATCTCAAACTCATAAATTCCAAGAAGATGTATCCAAGTCGTTTTGTGATCATCTGACTTTTTCCTTTTGCGCCACAGTGACTTTCACATTTGTGGTTTTAAGTACAATATATTACCACGTATTGGATTATTTGCCATAACTTTACTTGAGGCACAATAATAGATGTTTTTGTTCTGTTAGTATTTCATAGTGGACACCTCGTGCTAGTGAAGCTACAGGACTATGATGTTATTTACTTCTCTCACGCCATGGGACTTTCAAACTTGTCCGAGATGTTGACTAATAGGAGCCCGAAGTGCTCTCTGTCAGTTTTTCTTTCCTTTTTTAGACCTTTCATGACAGAAGACAAGACTTTTTTGTTTGCTTTCAGTGTTGTTTTGTGAGAAAGACCAGATTGCGGTCTGTCAATTCAAGTCACAGCAAAACAGTATGACTGACTCTGTATGACTATCACCTCATCTGACACAGTGACCATCTTATCAGGCAGAAATGTTTGAGTTTAACTCAGCATTAGAGAGAAGATGCATCTCAGAAATGGCTCCAGTTTGAGTCTAAAGAAAACCAAAAGTTACACATTTGATGAAAGTGGTTTGACATGTGTGACGAATGAAGCATTTTGTCAATATGAGCTTTCAATTACAAAATGAACTTTGAAGTTGTAGGACACATTTTAGGAGCCAACAATGACAAAAGCAGCCAAAGAGCGACAGTAGGCTAGTTTTCGTTGGCTTGTCTAGTTGTTCATCAGTGAAGAATAGAGCAGCATTAAAGTTCAAGCTCAACATTAAAGGGAAAGCATGGCAAAAAGCAATAATTAGGTTCTGATAGTGCACCTAATCAAATGGTTTTAGTGCACTTATTCATTAGTTTATTTATTGGAGATTGTGCACAATAATCTGCTTTTTAGCAAAAAGGCTGTTTTTCATTATTTTATTTCCACAGAACCTATGAAAGACCTAAAAGTGCAATAGTCTTCATGTAACGTGAAGTGAGAATGCAGTTAGCATGTTCTTTCAGCTTTCTTGTCCGATTTAACTAGATAATTCAAGTAAATAAATTTTATTTTGATTCTTTGTATTCTATTGTTTATAAGGATTAGGTTAGTGGTTTGCTTTCTTAATGTTTGTATTTAGTTAAATGTAATTAACAACAACAAATACACCAAATAAAGTGTCACTTGTATCGGAAGCAGAGATGGCAGGCACTGCTCCGCTAGGCTAGGCTAGGCTAGGCTAGGCTTCTTCTTTTTTCTAGCATAATTGGATTTAGAAAGTGCCTCATTAAGTTGTGTCAATTAAACATATCATATCTCAAAATGTACATATATATATTTGACAATTGCATTTTCATTTACAGATATCAGCTTGCTAAATTGTTTTTTGCATTAAGCAAGTTAAGACAAGCTGCTTAGCAGTAAGTAGCGATTAATGCAAAGGATTCTGCTCCATGGTGTTGTTGTAGAAGGACAGAAGATTAATTATTTTTTAATTCTACTTTTCTTCTTCTTCTACTTTTGTATATATGATAAAATTGTAGTAATGGCTCACAAACATGATAGCTTATTAGCTTGCTAGCGGTAGTGCTAGCTTGGCCGTCTCATGACCCTTGCTCTGTAAGTCATAGATGCTGAGAGCTGTGTTTTAATAAAGTGTTGAAGGTCACTGAGTACATCTTTGTGCTGGGTGGAGAATTTATGGAGGACAACACGTCTTCATTTTGTTCACCGGTCTATCGAGCTGAGGTGTAGAGGAAGGTGATTTGTTTTTCCAACCCCCCAGTGGAACCCAGCAATCATAGCAGAGGGGACTTTACACTATATTCACTTTTCCCCTAGTGATCTGGAGATTTAGGCTTCTGACCTTTTAATTTTGCCCACAAAAAGCGACTGTGCAGCAGTTCATAGGTTTTAGGGACACGTGAAAGACCTTAGATGGCTGCACTGCAAAAGAAGGAAAAAGGAGCATGAAATAAATCTGCACCACGACTCACAAACGTACCCTCCAAAGACAGCGGTTCAGCCTTTGGCCTGGAAATGTCATAAATAACCCTTTTCCTCTTGGATGCACCCGAGGCAGGTGCCGTGTGATGGATGATTGGTGGTCATTGATTGATCTTGTAGGCGTTCATGCTTTAGTGGTCTGCTGTGGGGTTTCACAGTGATTCCACCCTGTAGCTTCTGTCTGCCTTCGATCATCCCGATCAAGCTGTGGCTAAAAGCGTGGTGTCACAATGCTGTATTATAAGTTTATCTGACTGATTTTCTTTATTTTAGTTCAAACATTCATTCCTCTGAGGATGAATTGTATTAACTTTTAATAATTGGAATACTATTAATACACTTAATTCATATGTTACAGTGTCTAACAGAAACAAAAATGTTTAAAAAGACGAATAACAGACATAAAGTAAAATGCAGATCATTAAATGGAGATCATAAAGTAGCCCGAGAGCATCAGAACAGAGAATCAAAGATCATATAAACAGCAGGCCATAAAACAGAAAGGAAACAAAAGAAAGGGATCATAAAATAGTCTCATATAACAAATTCACAAGAATGTTTTCAGAGAGGTTTAAAAGACACTAAAGATGCTGTACGTCAGATCTCATTAGAAAGGCTCTTCAACTGTTTATTTGTTCTACTGGTAAAAGCCTGGTCACCGGCCAAGCCCCATTTACCAATACAAGAGAGCACTCTGGGGCATAAGAGGTTGAAAGGTCTTTGATGTGATTTGGAACAAGGCCAAGTAATGCTTTAAAACTGATTAACAGAATTTTAAAATCAATACGTAGCTTTACAGGTAGCCAGCGTCAACTGGCAAGTACCAGGGTAATGTGATCAGCTGGGATCTGGGCTGCAGCGATTCAAACAGGTTGGTGAAGTGAGCTCTGACCGATGCTGGTATAAAGTGGGTTGCAGTAGCTGAAGCGGGAAAAGTATAAATGCATGTATGGTCCTATGGAGGTCAGGAATGATCTGCTCTCTTCAACTGAGCATCAAAAATAGCTTTCAGGTAGATTGCTTAATATTCTTGTTCAACCATGTTTACTGGGAAGCACGCTAACATATTAAAGTGAGATTGTTAATATTTTAAAAATGTACCCTAGTAAGCATCAGCATGTTCCAATTCATGTCACACTTCTGTTTCTATTGCAAAAAAATAAAACTATCAATACCTTAAAGCACAGCAGCATAAACAGAGCCTCACAGAAAACAAGGGAAAGTAAAAAATCACAATATTAATATTTATTATTAAATAATAAATAATACAAGAGTATGCAGAGTCACATAGACAATAATAAAACAGAAGCAAGGTAGACGACTCTGTTGCCTGACACATTACATCATATAAAACTCCTCCATTACCTTAAAAAACTTAGGGTTGGTTTGTAATGTGCAGTTGAGCTGAAAGAATTAAGTTGATGGATATATAGATAGGAAGAATCTGCAATTGTTTTATTATCGATTAATCATTTAAATTTTTCATTTTTTAATCAAAATGGCTCAAAAAAATGTTTTACTACCAGGTTTTAAAATGTGAATACCTCTGGGTTTTAGAGCTTTCTATGATATTAAACAAGAATAGTTTATGTTGTTTTTAGACTGAATGATTAGTAGATTCATCAACGTTATTATTGAGTAGTTGCAGCTCTACATTACAGATTTGTAGGACATATTGTCACAAAACTATCACAACATTATCCTGCTGATAGCTGATAAATGATAATGCTGAATTATTTCTTTTCCTGTTTACTCTACATATCCTCTATTGCCTGCATAACTTTTCCTATTAAATCATTCCTCCTCATCAGGACACTCCCTCCATCCTGGACTGGCCTCTTCCTCAACCATCCTACGACGAGGTTACTACAGACCTTGAGGACCAATCGGAGGACCAGGAGGTTCGATCAATCAACAAAGGCTTCAACGAAGAGGCCTCGACGAACCCCGGCGTCGGCATGGCGGGCAGGAGCGAGTCTCAGTCAGCCGACCTCTTCCAGGAGCTGCAGAGAGAGGTAGGAAAAAGTTGTGCACCAAGAAAGTGACGCTTGTGTTTTCGAGCCGCTGAGCACGGTTTCTTCTGTCCAGATTGATTTTTGTTGTTGCTGATGAATAATTAACACAACACATATTTCATTCTGTGCTAATATTTCTCTGCCGACGTAGGTGATGGTGAAGCTGCAGGTTCCCATGGCAACAGGCCGCTCGCTCCCCTCCTCCCCCCTCCCCATGCCTCTGGCTCCTTTGGGCCCCCACCGCCAGATCTACCTGCCTCCTCCCTCCCCGTCCTCCTCCTCCTCCTTCACCTCCCCCTTCGAGGACCGGCCGGTGTTGCCTCCTCGCAGCCCCATCCCTCCCCTGCGTCCCTCCAAACACAACCTCTCCACCCGCGCCACCAAACCACAGGCCCGGTCCAGCTCCATTTCACTGGGCGACGAGGACGACACGCCTCCTCAGATCCCACCCAGAGACCACGCCTTCTCTCAGCCGGGCTCCCGCTCCTCCTCACCCCTCCCGCTGGTGCCGCCACTCTCCAACTCACCCGTGATCCTGCCCCCTCCTCCCATCTCCGTCTCCCCACGTCGGGCATCCGGACTCCTGGGTCCCCTGCTGTCCTCCAACTCCTCGTCCTACTCATCATCCCCACCTCAAGCCGCATCCTATTCCTCACGGCTGGCACCTCCAAGCTCGTCCTACTCGTCCAGCTCCTTACTGGATCCTCTGGCGTTTCGAGAGGGGCGTGGCCTCTCCTCGCTGATTGACAGCTCCCAAAGCCCTGCTCCCATCCCGCTGCCGGAGAGACCAGCTTTTCTAGAGAGGTGAGTTTCTCACATCAAACACTGTCTCTCAAAGCATCAAATTTTAGATGCTCTTTGATTAATAACAAATTAATTCACAAACCATCAACAAATCCACAATCTTGATTCATTAAAGGATTTGTGGCCCGACTTAAAGTTTACCTTTTGCTTTTTTTCCATAGTTTAGTTCAGGGGTGTCCAATCCTGGTCCTCGAGGGCCACAATCCTGCATCTTTTAGATGTTTCCCTCGTCCAACACACCAGATTCAAATGATTAGGATCGTTATCAGGCTTCTGCAGAGCTTGATGATGAGCTGATCATTTGAATCAGGTGTGCTGGAAGAGGGAAACATCTAAAACATGCAGGATTGTGGCCCTCCAGGACCAGGATTGCCCATCCCTGGTTTAGTGTTTTACTAACAAATCCTATGAAAAGAGCAAAAGCAACAATGAATTGATCAGACTAACCACTATTAACCTAATTTAGCTTATTCTTCTGTGGTATAGAGCTCCATTGATGTCCACACTTACATACTGGGTGACTTGTTTCTTAATTACAAAAAATATTGATTTAGAAACAGCTCCCCAGACTAAAACATGTGACCACTTTCACCGTTTCCAGAGCACAGTACCTGTCAGGTTCAAACTGGCTTCTCATCTGACACTTTCTTCTTCTTGTCCAAATCCTTGTATTGATCACAGACAAGCAGTAAATGTCTCAAAGACCTTTAGCTCAGCTGCGTGCAGTAAATTTGCCAACAAGTAAATAAGCTAAATGATAGAGCCTATTTGTTTTTATTAGTTTTGGGAAATCAATGGAGCTGTATATCACAGAGGAATAAGATGTATGAGCGTTTGGACAAATAGCCAGTACTTGTTAGCTGAATCATTAGCTTTTAGGTTTAAAAAAAACCCCCAAACATGTCATTTAGAAGAGTTTAAGGTTTAGTTTGACATTCTGAGAAATCTCTAATGTATGCACTGTAAGTATTAACCCACTGGACACATGTGGAAATGTAGCAAATTCCCCTTTGTGCTAAGCTATGCTAACTCGCGATAGCATGTTCCGAATGTCTCATCTAACTCTTGGAAAGAATAAGAAAATTTCCCTAAATGTCAGCCTGTTCTCACAGTTTTAAATTGTTTTATTCTCTAACTTCAGGCAAAACTTTGGTATTTTTCAGCCTGGGTCTTATTTTCTAAATTATTCCAGCTACTGTGTAACTGTGTTAACGTTGCACTTGAGGCCCGTGTCGTATCTGTTACATACAGGCTTATGCACTTTATGAAACAACAATTAATATCTAGTTATTGTAGAAAAATAAGTAGCTTACTAGTTGGAGCATTAAACAAAACCAAACTGTTAGCTTTGTTGGCTGGGAGCATGTACATGTACATGTAGATTCCAATTCAGCTAGCAAAGGTAGCTAATCTGGGGGGTAATTCGAGTTGGACTCAAGACTTTATAATGATTTGTGGAGTGAAAAACATGTGAAGTTCACCTTGCTAGTGTCACATTTCCCAAACCTCTACAGCGGAAATCATGAGTGCAAAGTTTGCAATGACCCATTTAGTCAAAAATATCCACAACTATGAGAACCAAAATCAGATTGCCAGAGTTTTCCCTTACGTGTTACTTTAAAATCTAATCTTGTCGGTTAAAGGCAAGGACTGGAGGTTTTGGATAAAGTCAGTCTTTAAATATTTCTCACAAGAAACTCTTCAACATTCCAAGTAGAAATGAGGCAGCGCTGTTTCGTTGGCAATGAGCTGACTTCCTGTGAAAATCCTGCATGTTACGCAATAAGACAGTTTTGCCAGCTTGCTGGTCCTGAAATGCTGGAAACACTAAAAGACCCTGACGTATTATGACAGTTTCACTACAAAAGCTCATGTAACACCCGGAGAGCAGCAGGCTTCACTCAATACAGAGCGAGAAAGTGCTGTTTGACTGACGGCCTGGATTCGTCTCCTTGTGAAGCAGTGTGCTGTACACACAGCTTTAATCCACTTCCATTATTTTGTTGGTTTTGTGACAGTCTGGCGTCGCCTCCATGAGATATTTTTGGTGTTTTTCTTCTCTCTTTAGTCTGCAGGGTTTTTCCTAATCTTTATGAGCAAGTTATTAAATTTTCCTGAATGAAAGACTGTAGCAAAAATAACTGGAATAATTAATAAGTAAAAACAAAATCAAAACTATTATTGAAATTAGAAGTCATGTTTTGTACCCATAATGTAAAATTCAATGTTTAAACTTAAGTGCTAACATCATACATGAGCCTAAATCCTAATCAATAACAGATCAGTAACATTTTAGAACCGTTTATGATGTTTTATGGCTTCTTTTTAACTTTTAAACAAGTTTCAGAGGTTCTTCGTGACCTTTTAGGCAACAGTTGACAAAGCAATCTCACTTTAAGGTCATTTGAGTGGAGCTTATGATAATGTAAGTTAATAGGTAAATCTAAAATGAAAGTATATACATAATAAATGCGTATAAATAAAAGTTATTATGTCATGCTAGGTTTTATTTAGTGCATAGGTGCAGTTTTCACAGATAAACATCACCATCTGTTCAATATTCATGGACCTTACTTTGGTTTCCTATTCAGATACGGAGCAGCCAACATGGCAGCAGTGAAGCCCATGATGCAGCAGCAGCAGCCCGGCGGAGTCAAACCAAACACCT
The DNA here is from genome assembly GCF_000690725.1 of Stegastes partitus. Classification (NCBI taxonomy): domain Eukaryota; kingdom Metazoa; phylum Chordata; class Actinopteri; family Pomacentridae; genus Stegastes; species Stegastes partitus. The sequence continues at coordinate 34,072 of NW_007578402.1, read as the reverse complement.
CGTACAACAACAACAATGGGGGAGCTGCAGCTCCCAGCATGCAACAGGAGCAGAGCATCACACAGGTGAGGGAGAGCAGAAAGAAGAAGAGAAAATCCGTTTCTACTTATTTAAAATGTCATCACTTTTTTTTTCTTCTTGTTGACAGTCACACAAATGCCAAACACCACGTGTGGTTATATGCCACAGGCAGACAAATTGGAGACGTTAATATCTCAGTAACATTTGGAAGCTGCCTCTTATTAAGTCCACATTCCTTTATCAACAAAACTTTTAATTGGCAGAACAGTGTGTGCATAAAGCAGCCGACTTTATAAACACTTATCACTTGGTTTTCTGCTGTCTGTACTGAGGGTTGTTGTAACAATAATGGAGAATTAATAAAGAAAACCATTAACTGTGTTGTTAATTTCATTATCATGTGTATGTGACTGTAAACTGGAGGAAAACTTCAAGTGCTTCTGGCTAATTTGAAATCTTATGCAGTTTGACTCATTGTACAAATGACTGAGCAAGTCTGAAATTAAAAATGGAAGCCTGATTGTTATTCTTCTTCTTCTGCGCACAAGAATACTTAGAATAGACTTTTATTGTAATTCTAACAATTCATGACTTATACATCCGTCAGAAAATGTTGATGACATGAACCAGCAGGCTTGTATCAGTCTCTCAAGTAGCACAGATGTAGAAATAAGTTTACATTTCATCTCCTCCTAAGTTGTGATTCCTGCTCTCTGCACCCAGGAAGACAGTTGTGTAGATGCTCAGCACATAGCAGACTTTACTGTAGACTCTATCGCCCTGTTGCCGTTGTTTAAAATGCAAACAATCTATAGGTTCAGACAAGCTTTTTTAAACTTCGTTATCTGATTGCCAGGTCCAAGGAGCAGTGCACGGCGTCACGATGGAGGAGTGTCAAGCCGCTCTGCGAAGTCACAACTGGAGCATCCGGCAGGCCATAAACCATTTGAAAGTACAATAATCTGTCCACATGCTTACTCATTTTCAGATGTGCCACGCAGGAAGTAGCCACGGTTTAACAGGAAATATATACATGAGCCAGAAAAGGCTAAAATAAAAAACTGAAAAAAGATCCAGTATTCATATATAGCACTGGTTTTGTCAATGGGACACAAACAAAGTGGCTTGGACCGATTCACACAACATTATTTCAGAACTTTTTCCAGAATCTCAGACCTTTAAACCCGTTGCAGTACATATGATCAACCAATTATATATTACAGAATAGGGCTGGTGATAAAACAACACACTGACATTTTGATCAATAACCAGTGCGAACACTAGACAAGCAGAGTTTATCACATAAGAATTCTCAAAATAAAATAATGAATGCAACCATGCACACCAATTAATCTAATTATCACAGTCGCAATAGAAAAGAGCCTGATCGCAATCGCAGGCTGAGTGTGAAAATATCTGGAGTGACAGAGACAGAAATGCACAGAAATGGTCGTCAGGACAGCAGGAACATGCGACAGCACAACACGTGCTACACAATACTGCATGCCTACCTAACGTCCCCCTTTCACCATCTGTGTCGTAGGTGGAGCAGCTGTTTCGGTTGGGGCTGCGTTCGAGAGCGGAGTGTGAGGAGCTTCTGCAGCGCTGCCAGTGGAACCTGGAACAGGCCAGCACGCTCATGCTGGACACATACGGACCACATCTCAAGAGGTAATTAATAATAAGCTCGAGAAATCAATAGAGAAACAAAAGGGAAAGCAACAAAAAGAGGATACCTTGTACAACAGTTACAAAACCCTCAAAGTATCGCTGACAGCAAAACCACACATGACGACATTGTCCTCTCGTCTGTCTGCTGTCCAAGAGTTAGTGCTTGTTGTCACATTGCTAATGCGAATGGATCTTTGGCACAAGAGTAAAGCTAAAATAATCTCTCAAGTAATTTCCTGTCTTCAATTTGTCAAGTCAGCTCCAGTGTGGCTTAGAGGTCAATTTCAGAGGCAGCTTTAAATCTGTTACTGTGCACTTGTCTTGGCGTCTTCTGTCTCCTCTGTTCCTTTTGTAGTTTATCTGTTTAACCTTCTTTCTAATGGTCTAAATTTATTTTAGTTTAGTGGGTTTTCTTTTACAAAAGTTGATGCCATTCCTAAGGCTGGATCCTAGTATTTAGCTGTAGCCATGAGGCCGTTAGCTTAGCTTAGCATTAAGAACTTGAAACAGGAGGTAACACCCAGCCTGACTGTATACAAACCTGACTAATTTGTTAATTAGCGAGCTTTAGAGATACTTGTGAAGAAAACCTGGCTGACCATTTCCTTCTGCTTTGTCTTTATGCTAAGCTAAGCTAATCACCTCCTGTCTCTAACTGTAACCCACCAATATGCAACATTTTGTATTAAAATTTTCTAAAAGCGCTTCATAAAAAAGATTATATCTAATATTAAAGTAAGTTTTTTGAAACCTTGCTGACAGAAGAACTTCTCAAGACCAAAGACACTTTACCCTTTAAAACACATATGGCTATTTTGCTTTTTAAAAACAACAACAACAACAACAACAACAAAAAAACAACAAAACAAAAATAACATAAGCTTATTTACGCATTTTTGTTCTCTGTTTTGGTCTCCACCAATCCCTGACAACAATATCTAATTTCCTATTAAATGCTAATGTTTAATCTGAGGTATTTGACTAAAAGTAGACTGAGGTTAGTGGCGTCAAAGGCAAAAACAATAAACTAAAAAGTACTAAAACTCAAAAAAAGAAAAGAAAAAGCCTCATCAGAGTTGAGGTTCGCTGGGTGCAAAGTTTAGTGACTGTTGCCTAAGAATTCTAAATCTGGGTGGGAAAAAGCCCCCAGCCCATATCCGATTTCTCGAACAATTGCGCATATGATACGTTCTCTTTCTGCGTCGCCAGGAAGTGACAGCGGGAGAACACAGTGATCAGCCCCTTGCGTCACCTGGATGACTCATGGCTCCGACGAGGCAAGATGCGTTTGAATGAATGGAGGGACATAAGGCAGTACATGTGCCTCACCTTCTCTACTGTGAATAACTGCTACAACCTGTGTCACACGCATGCATGCTCATTATTAGCTAACAGAGCAGCTTGTTGAATGAGTCACAGTATTTACTTGAACAGTTGCTATTTATGTTGTTATTTTTATCATTAGATGAATTCCGCTGGTCGCTGCTGCAGACTTTATCTGACTTTGTCGTGAATGCGTGCATGTTCCAAGTATGTGTGTGTCCAAACACTGTAAATGCCCATGCCTTTTGTTTGTTTGTTTGTTTGTTTGTTTGTTTTGCTGTTAATGAAGCGATATAAATCAGGGAAGTGTCAGCTAACATATGGTTGTACGTTTTGTGAAAATGTACAGATAATGTTGTATATAACATTTTACTGAGTGTGTCGACACACGTGCTAACTGCTGGTCAGAAGATTAACGATTTATCTAGTTTGTGAAGTGGAAATAATACTGATATGACTGATATCAGATATTATTAATGTATCATTTGTGTTTTAAAGGTTCCCTGTGGAGGTTTCTTGTCAACATTCAGAAATGCGAAACCTGAGTTAATCATATCTAAGGTCTAGTCCACATGTACGCAGGTATTTTATGTTAAAATGGGTTTATTTATCTCATTTTGTTCCCCCCCAAAAAATCTTCATCCACACGAAAATGCAAAAGCTAATCGTGATTCCACCAACAATGGCACCAAGAGGAAGGACTAAATCATTAGTGTGGACTGATTCTGATGTCGTTGTTGTTAAAGTGGAAGAGTTTCTTCACATTTGTGAGTAAACGTGTTAAACAATCCTGTTCACCCTTTGTCCACATCAGCCATTACAAAAAATCAGCGTGTCGGGGCGCCGCTATAGCTCACCTGGTTGATCTGGCATCCGATGCACAGGGGCTAAAGTCCCCGACACAGTGGTGGTGAGTTCGAGTCCGGCTCATGACTGTTTGCTGCAGGTTTTTCCCTTGTTCTCCTACTTTCGTGTCTCCCTCTCTCTGGCCTGTCTAATAAAGCCAAAAAAGGCCAAAAAAATACAGTAGACGGATTTTCAAACAACCTTAATCGTGGAAGAAGTTTAACAAAAAGCTGCGTTTTTAGTGGACAAAAAGCCAAAGTGTATAGAAAAATCACCATTTTAAAAACATAACCGTGTGCATGTGGACTGAACCTAAATTTACTAGCAAGCTGTCTTCTTCCTTCCTGCCTTTGCTGGCACATTGAAACCACCTGTTGGATGGTGAATCACAGGAAAACGGCTCCACAGGACTATTAGAGTTCACAATCTCCACAGGTTACCTTTAAACGAGGCTTTAGAGGTTTTATAACAGCAGGACGTCTGAGAGATTGATGGATTGAGGTCTTTAAGTATCATTTTCTTCTGTCGGATGAAGACATCCGCCATCTCCTCATGAATACAGGGTATTAGTCAAACCTGCGAATTAGATATTTAATGCAACTCATGATTGGTATATCTTCCTATGAAACTGCTGTATGATAATCATGGACACACGCTGAAGAGCTAACCTGTCGTTCAGCTGATTAAGCAGGCTGCTGCTGTGTAAATGCGTGCTTAGCGCTGCAGGTAGGCAGCTGACGTCCGACTTTATTGTGTGTGTGTGTGTGCAGATATCGATGTCTGTGTAGGTTCTCAGTCCTTCAGGCCATTGTAATAGTAGAAGTGGACTTTATTCTGGTTCTGCTCTGAACTCAGAGGCTCTGGTTGTGAGTCGGCAGTAACAATATACATCTGGGACTCCCCCCGCCAGTCATTTAGAACTGAAGAAGCCTCTTAGATGAGAGTCAGACGTCTTTTAGATGAAGTCCAGCTGCCTTCTACTGAAGCTCTTGCTGGTGCAGATATTGATCTTGAGTGTGATGTGCTGTAGGAACTTATCAGCAGAATACAATATTAATAACAAACAGTAGATTGTTGCAGAAGCTTTAGCTGTTAACGGACCATCAGTCGCAGGTTGTTTCCAAAATAAAAGTTTAGACGGTAAGATTAGGAGGTTAAATGTCACATTGTGGCAGGTGGATGTTTAAAACAGTCGTGAGTGTGTGTGTGTGTGTGTGTGTGTGTGAGGCGTCGCTTACGCTCAGCTGTAAGCTCGTGTGCTGACATGTTTTTTTGTGAAGCCGACTGCGTTATGCTGTTTAGTTAGAGGAGCTTGAAAATGTAAAATGCAAAAATGGCCTTTGTTGTTTTATAATAAATTGAAATGCTCTTTTCACAACTGCTTGCGTTTTCTCTGCTTATTTCGTTGGCTGGACACAGAACATACGCGACTCAAGCAGCTCGCCATGGATGTTGAAGGTCAAAAGGTGCCGATAACGGGATAAATGAATGACACTTTTCAGGTTTTAGTGATGGCTTATAATTTCATGCTTTTATTTTCTAACAGCGTTGAGGATTAAACACAAAACAGTGGACTTTATTTAGAAAAATCTACATTTTTGCTTCTATTACTTTGACACAAACACACTTTTGTCGTCAACTGCTCTATAATGTGACTGTTTCTAATAATGATCAGAGCAGTTCAGCTTGGAGTTGAAAATACAGCGATCACGTTTGAAGCATTTGACGTTTTCAACATGAAGTGAGCTCCAGAGTTCAGCCACCGTCTCCGAGCAGAGCAGGACTCCTGTCTCTAATGGAAGTCTTGTCTCCGCTTCCTCGGGGATCAAACCTGTGACCTTTCCATTACGGGAGCGTCGCACCCACCGCCCCCTCTCCCCTCCGCCGCCTCTCGTCTCCTTCGCTCTCTCGGCCGGTCATCGCGTGCTCGCTCGCTCCTTAAATTGATTGCGGCTGCGGTGCATTGTGGTCTGATTGCTCGGTGTGATCCCTGGACAGCGCCCCGGACGCTCGCGCTGCACTTCTCTGCTACAGCAGTAAGCACTCTGTCACTTTCACTGATGATCCATGAGACATAAACACACACAAACACACACACACATCCACATTTGGTGTCTCTCACACACAAATGAAGATTTATCTAAGAACCCGGCTCCTGTAACCACGAGGTGTCACCACATTCCTGCTTCATATCACTGGATGTAGTAAGGGTTCGTATGTTTTAGTAAAATTAAGTTGAGAATTACTCTCACCTGTTGTTATGTTAATGTAAATTTGAACAACTGTTACTGTACTGGACAGTTTATGCAATAGAAATGATGCTATGACATTTGGGTTTAATTAGATTTGACTTCTTAAAGCAGAACTTTTTAGTGATTAAGCACACTTAAACTGATTATTATTTCATTACAGCATATATAGAGGATCGGGTGATCTTAACAGAGTTTTTAATTTAGCTGTTTAGTTTCTCTTCTTGCTATTTCAGTGTTCAGTGTTGTCTGAATGACCACAAGAAGCCTCAAGGTGACTTTAGACACAAAGTAAAGTGAGTTTTTGTTGCACCACTGGCCCAAGTTTGAATGCTGTGTTTAATCACACCAAAAAGTCCATGTACCGTAATTTCCAGAGTATTGAGTGCACCTGAATATAAGCTGCACCCACTAACTTTAAAAAGAAAACAAGTTTTGTGCATATACAGGCCGCACTTGTCTATAAGCTGCAGGTGTCCACGTTGTAACATGAGGTATTTACACAGAAAGATTGTTTAAACCTTTAATTAAATCCGTACCGGTAACATACACAATACGTACCGTAAATACTTTTTCCTGAACAGTGCCTGTAACACGGCTGGTTAATAAAATAAAAGATACTGCAGCCTATCAGGAAAAGTCATTGATCGCTATCTTCATCTTCCTCCTGCACACTAAAACCACTAAAGTCGTCTTCTTCAGTGTCGGAGTTGAACAGCTTCAGAATTACTTCGTCACACACTTCATCTCGAGGCAAATTCGTAAAAATCCATAAATTAGCAAATCATTGTTTAAGCCGCAGCATTCAGAGTGTTTGAAAAAAGTAGCAGGTTGTAGTCCAGAATTTATGGTACCTACTGCATGTTTGCCACTGGAGGCTGATTAACCCAGAGAAGAGGGGCTACTTTTTTAACATCCATCCATCCATTATGGGGGGCTGGAGTCTATCCCAGCTGACTCAGGGTGAAGGCAGGAGACACCCTGGACAGGTCACCAGTCTATCACAGGGCTACACTTAGAGACAGACAACCAAGCACACTCACATTCACACCTACGGACAATTTAGAATCACCAATTAACCTCAACATGTTTTTGGACAGTGTGGGAGGAAGCCGGAGAACCAGGAGAGAACCCACGCTGCACGGGGAGAACATGCAAATTCCACATAGAAAGATCCCGGGTGTCCTCACCGGGGCGTAAACCGGCGACCTTCTAGCTGCGAGGCAACGATGCTAACCACTGCTCCACCTTGCAGCCCTACTTTTAACATGTTAAACATATATTCTTTATGGCTTTAAAGGTCCTATATTGTCCCCATAAAGTCTCACGTGTCCCCAGACGGTACCTTTCAGTTTTTCAGCTCAAAACACTGCCAGAATGCTTCATTTTGTAACTGTATAACTCCTGATTGTACGCCAGTTTTAAATAAGTAATGTTAAATGTGGCTGAGCGGTTGTTGTCCACGCCTCCTTCAGGAAGACGACTCTGCATCTGTGATTGAACCGACTGAGACGTAAATGAGTGTGTGAGACTAGGACTTTCTATTGCTTCTAACCTTCTCTCTGAGCCATCATTTTACACAGAAACATCTCCAGATTCACATCACAGCTGGGAAGTGGCTCTGGAGTGACTGCTGCTTAACTTGTGCTCCTGATTGGCTGCATTTCAGTCACTGTTTTATACTCGTTTCATTGTTTGACGACAGAACCTGAAAACTATGTAAATGAAAACAGCTTTATCAGGAATTTAGGTGTCTTAAAATACAGTACATGTGAGCACAGAGAGCAGGAGAGAAGCTAACTGACCGAGCTCAGGTTTCACTGAAGCACAGCAGGTGATGTGAAAATACAGTAACCCACCCAGTCCTGGTTTACTGGTTTCACATCATCCACCAAATCTGAGTGTCTCCTGGCTTTACTGCTTCCACTCTCGTAGCCAGAGGTGTTACTAATGACAGAAGGTTCCGTTCTAATGAGGTGCAGAGTGTTAATTAATGTGATTAGTAACACCTTCATTTATCTGCTTGTCAATGTGAAAATAACTGCTGTGGGGAGAAAAAAAAAGTCTATGGACAAGTTAAACAAGTGTTCCTGCTGGTGTTCGTGTTCGGTCCCGCTTCTGACTGAAAGTTTTTGCTTTTATTCTCCAGCAGATTACTCGCAGTCAAAATCAAATAGCTCAGCCGGTTCATCCAGCATCAGCCTCACGGAAAATACAGCAGCCGTGGATGACGTCATACGGTCCTGCTTTGCTCGGGAATACGGAGCAGACGGTTTCCACAACGTGATAAATGCTCCTCAACTAAAATAATATCCTAATAGGATAACACTGTTAGGGCGGTATAATCACCGTTAATCTGAAGCTGCAGGCTGGCATTTCATTTTCAAAGTGTCTTGTTGCTGCTAACGATACAGTTCTCATGCACTTCACTTCTATTCTGAGGCGTTAATGTCACTTTGGATTTACTGTTTTCATTGATTTGTGGACGAGAAATAGAAAATGGAAATCACATAAAGAGACAAAATGAGTTCCTACTTCGTTCCAATTGATGAAAAAATGATGAAAATTGGGCCCATTTTCTTGTTTTGTTTTCGTCATCTGACAGTAAACTGGGTGATGCTTCAGACCGATAAAACATGCAAGCAGCAGTCACCACACCAGCCGGAGAAATCAATCGTCGACCTCGTGACCTCTGAGTTTTGAGCGTTACCTCCGCCGCCGCTGATTTTCCAAACTTGATGCTGAATTTGAACGTGTCACAGGCAGCGGTAACTAAGCGCGGCATCGATTAGTCAAACAGCCAATTCACTCAACCGCTTGATTTACTTCCTTAAACCGAAAGCTGAAAATCCTCAGCGTGTAATTCCCGCAGGTTTTCCCGCCCAACAACATCCTTCTAAATGAAACTGTAATTACTTTTCAAACATCTAGAAGGTGGTCGATCCAGGAACATGAAGTGTATCTAGAAGAATCTCTGTGTTGTTGGTGGAGTGTGCATTGATTTCCCCCGGCTCCTTCCGACGTTGGGCTCAACAGCGCGCTCTCGCCGCAATCGACAGTCAGCTGGAGGCCGTACCTGGAGATCGATCGCTCGGGACTCACCTGCCTCTGGTCCACCTGACACGGGGATCAAAAGGAAGGCGGCTCGATGCGTCAGTCGATAGTATGGACTGACTAACTGGACAATTGACCCACTGATAACTCCCCCAGTCTGCAGACGCTCTGCACAAACAGTTATGACAAAAAAAAAATGAAGTCTTTTCATCTTGCTGGAGCCTCTGCTGAATGGCTTCTCCTCTCTGATTGCTTCACGTGTGACCTTGAGTGATGCAAAACACCTTTACATTATTGGAACGTCCGTCTGTGAAGATGTAGTCATTTCCTCGACCACTGGAGAGCACATGGGGGAAATTACCTCTAAGCTTTTCATTTCCAAAGAATACGTTCGACTGTCCGCCTGCGTGGGAGAGAAAGCGAACAAGAGAAGAATCAAATATTGTGAATGACGTCTCTGCTCCTGCCGCACCTACGTGACAGCTCATAGTTTTCAACCTCTGTGATTGCACTCACACAGGTGCCTATTAACTAAACATGGATTTCTATGGTGAGACAAAAAAGGGTAAAATTACAGGACGACTATAATAGCTTTCCATTATGCAGCCCCATCGTACGCACCTCCTTCTTGGACATTTTTGTGTGCAGCTCTGTCTCAAAGATGGGTTGGTATCAGGGTTAAAGTTGCCTTTTTTTTAAGAGCTGTTTCATATATTTCACCGTGGCAGTTACCGTCGGACCTGCCTCTCGCTTAAATACAGTCATTTAAATGTCATTCAAGCAATAGTTCCATTTGGTGTGCATGTGTAAAACACTGGCTTTTTATCCAAATCAGTGCATAATTGAAAATGTTGCTGTGTGTAAATGTGCTTTTCCATTGTGGTGTATTTTGAGCTGTGAAGGAGTCGATGTCCTCGGCCGCAGATAGTTTAAAAGACTGTATTGACCTTGACGGAGAGTTCACCATGTTACAGCATCATAATTACAAAGTAGAAAATAAATTGCAGATCTAAAGTTGCTTCGTTTAATAGAGATTTAACCTGCGATGATGCTTATTTGGATATAAGACATGTTTCTGAACATTTTTGACAAATGAGCCATGTAGCTGCTGAATGTGTCTTCATTTAAGGTCCAACAGTCGTTGCTTTAAAGGCTCTTCTGGACTTTTTAGAGGCGGTGAGTTGAGCTGGATGCTCCTAATTTGCTTTAGAGCTCAACTTTATGCAAATGAGGAGTGAGCACTCGAAGCCACAACTCTTGAAACACCACTACCAGAATGCATTGTACAGCTGCTTGCATAGAGACAACGTAAGGGAAGCACAGAAGGGATTGCTGCTGTCCCATTATGTGCTGGTCTAAAACCTGATTTTTTTTTATTGATTATAGCAGAAGCATAGTGATGCAGCAGCAACTCCGTGAATATTCTACATATGTTCAGTTTAACTTCTGCGCCCTTCTACGAACAGCACGACTACAAATATGGTTACATGAACACGTTCCACACATGCGACCTAGAAAACATGATACTAGTGCAAACTGGAACAGCTGCTCTCTTGAGTTTTTAACTGGACACCATAAAAAAATGTGTGCAGCTGCATTACAAGCAGGACCAAATATGTAGACTACAGTACAAACCTAATGGAGCACTTGCTCTGCAGACCTTTCATGCGCTCTCAAATCATAGGAGAGCATTAATATATATGTATATATCCTTGCACATGCCTGGAGGGGATCTTTTAACATCAATGACATTCTGTTGCACAACCCACCATCTCCCCATCACCGCGGTGACCTCCAGGTTATCCACAGAGATTCCACCGAGAGTTTCCATCAACCTCCTGCTGGCCGTCTCATCACACTTCTGGAGGTGCTTCGCAAAGATGACGGTCTGATGAAACATTACTGTTACACAACTCCAGCTGGCCTCTCGTTATGCTTCAGACACACCTGAAGGTGAGCTGACCGGACTCCAGAGACTGTTTCCACCACAGATTTTCAGTCTTCGATAGTCAGCAAGGAAGATAGTAAACGTCTGGAGGTTCTGTCGGTAAGTGACCCAGCAAATCCTGTGTGAACGCTCATTCTTGCATGTGTTTGTACCAAAACAAACAGGAATGGCGATCGGCAGCTTGCAGTGTTGTGCAGTTTGGACAGAAAAATACGTCTTAACACTGTAAAATTCATCTTAACTGTACAAAATACGTTTTAATAATGGAAAATACGACCTAACACTAAAAAAAAATTTTTAACACTTTAAAATACGTCATAACTAGGGGTGGGATTTTAACGCGTTAATTAGCACGTAAACAACAAGTTAAAGTCCCACCCCTAATATACTTTAAAGCATTAATTACGATTAACAAATTACAACTAAAAAAAACTTGTTTAAAAAGTTTTAGTCGCAGTTTGCATCCAGACAACACGGAACGTTTGTCAGCGCCCGATTTCATGGTCCACCAATCACAGTGATGCTGCATCAGCGCTACGCTAACAACAACAAACATGGAGGAATCCGATGATTGCTCGGACTGATGGAGGGCAAGTTTCATTTTAAAAAACTGCCTGATGGAAGCCTTCACAAGGTTTTGTGCAACTTATGCAAAAAAGAATTTGCATCCCACCAAAGCACATCGAGCTGAATGCAAAGCGTGTTGCAGCGAGCACAGAAACCGCCGGAGCTGTTAGCGCTAGCAGTCCTGGATAGCGATGGATTTTTTTGTTTTTTGTTTTATTGTAACCTAACATTCGGGCAGCACTACAAAATACCAAACACACTATATACAGCTTATTGTGTGTAGCGACGTTGCATAATGAAAACCCATTGGTGCGGACGTTGCCTTGGCTCAGCTTGTGCACATTATTCCCAAGAATATCGAGAAATTCAGCCTCACAATGACTCCTATTAGCAGCGTTTGTAAAGGTGAAACCTCGACCAACACAAAGCATATTGTGATGAAACAAACTCAGCAGTTCCATTTGAAGGCCACTTTAGTCGCTAACCTCAATTTACACCTGGCGAGATTGTTTCTATCAGTAGCCTGTCACTTCCATCTTAGCACAGCAGCGGTTAATGCTGTTGCTTCACAGCGGGCAGATTCTGGGTTTGAACCCCTCCGGAGTCTGTCCAGGTTTGTGGGTTTTTTTATTACCCTCAGGATAACTAAAAGATCCATCAGTAAAGTACATTTTTGAGTGCATTGTTTAATCCATACTTCTTCAAAGCCTTTTTTTTTCTCGTGTTCATCTGTTCACATGTGAAAGTCTGAGCTGACATCCTGCCTCCTTCTTTCTGCCATCTGTTATTTGCTCACGGGTCTAATCCAATCAATCACACAAGTGCTAGAGTTGGAGGAAGAAACAAACCGAGGCATTATACTGACCAATCTCACATGTTTTTATCCAGAATTTGAACTATTCCCATCTGTCCGGCGTTTCCGCTCTTCACAGTTTGGACGCAACGCCACAACAACTCTTTTCTTTCTTTGCTGATGAGACTGTTTAGCTCTAATACGAATGTCATGACCGCATGAATGTTACGCAGCTGCACAAAATTTCCTTCGCTGGATCTCAAACCACAAGCTTTAATAGTGCAGATGAGGAGCTGACACCATGTCCTCCTCGCATTAATTTTTTTTGGGTTGTTTGTTGTTGTTGTTGTTTTTGAACTGTGACTTAGAGGGCAGGCGGCGACTTGGAGACAAACAGCGCTGCCAGTCTGTTTGTGCTCCTGCCAAAGCTGACCAAACACAATCTGGCAACCATGCCTGACTAGGGCTCTAATGAGTGCACTTGAGAGGGTCAACATCAAGAGGAAGAGCGAGCCAGACACAAACCGAACACGCTCTCTCAATTTGGACACTTGGGTAAGTGTACATTTTTAGGACCGGACCACATCAAAGGTTCCGCACATCATCAGATGGTATCCAAAATCAGAGTGTGTGATAACCGCTGTGGGCCTGAAAGGTAGTTTTGTTTGGCCCCTCGCTGGGAAAACAGACTTCTACACAGAAGCTTCTTTATCTGCAAAACCGCAAAACTTGCCGGCGGGTTGGAAAGGCTTGTTAGCTTTCAGAAAGTAAAAATCGATTAAATTATACAATTAGTCGCAGCCAGAAACTGTAAAAGAACAAAAAAAAAGGAGGTTGAAAATCAGACACTTCTTTCTGTGGGCGCTTGAACTAGTTGGAAAAACGTAACCAAACTTCAGCTTCAAAGTGTGACATTTAAGCAAAATCATTTGCCGTCTCATTTAAAAATTTGCCAAAAATATGTTTGAACTAAGTCACTCGACTGGCCTGGGAACGCCTAGGGGTCCCCCCAGAAATGCTGGAGGAGGTGTGTGCGGATCGGGAAGTCTGGGCGGCTTTGCTAAGGCTGCTGCCTCCGTGACCCGAATCCGGATAAGTGGAAGAAGATGGATGGATGGATGGACTAAACTAAAAATTCTGTACTCCTTGGTGCAACCGTAATGTTGTTAGGGACTCAGCTGCCATCAGTGGTCATGTGACAAAAATTCAGGAACTTCACAAGGTTGAACTGCAGGCCGTGTTTACACATAGCTAACCAGTATACACAGGTATGAATTAAAAAATTAACATTTAGGTCGTAAAATATCTATAATACCATTATTTTTCCCAGAATTGGTTACACCGGGCGACACTTGAACAAATGCTGCACATGTTGATTCCAGGTTTTTTCATTTTTTGCAAAATAAATATTCAAAGAAAGTTAATGTTTATCGCTTTCTCTATTTTTTTTAATTAAAAAAAAATATCTATATATAATTAACCCTATACAGGACTTTCATGTTGACATACATAGAAGGTCTTTCGATGTCAATTGGACCCCAAGAAAGAATATGTGCAAAATATTTGTTGGTATTCATGACAGACTTTTCTATTATATTAAATAAGATGATACGTTGATGTATTTTTGGGTCTAAATGCACGACAAATGTCCCTCTTTTTATATCAATTTATTTTTTTAAACCCTTCAAAAATAAAAAAAACAATACCTGTCACCAAAACCAAATGGTCTGGGGTCCAAAAGACCCCTAAAGTCTTGAATAGAGTTAAAGGCTTATAACTGTGCCATACTTACCATCTACATCCAGCCATGGTTGTTCTGTTTCAGTGGAGGTACAGAACTTCACACAGTCAAACAACAACACTAAAACAATCTGTATTCACCTCCTTCATGCCTAACAGATCATTTTAAGTGCACCTGTGTGTCAATAACGCTGCCAGACAGTCGGGTTTGGAATGAAAAAGAACAACATCCGAGTTACATCCAAAAACAGCCACGCAAATGTCTCAGAATGACACTCTTACTGACGGGCAGCCTGGAGCCGCTTGTTCCAGGATTTGGTGTTCGTCTGCAGTTTGCAGACTGTCAGCGATAAAAGCAAAGAACCGGAGGAGTCAATGCCGCCTGATCAAACTTTCATTCGTCTGCGTTCGTCTTCAGCAAACGCGCGACGGCACAACTCATATCACATTTAATGCAACACTTACTTTCAGCTCCAGCACCACAGTCTAAGTGTGCTCACAGGGAGGCTGCAGGAGGAGAAGAAACCCAACTCTTATCGCGTCGGTGTATTAGAAACACGTGTGATGCTTTCTGCTTGTTTTCCACAGCAGCGCCTCTTGTTCTGTTTTCTACACGGACCAAAGGAGACGACACATCTAGATGGATGACATCTCACCATCAGAAAAGTCCAATTGTTTAAAGGATTCAAAAACTGACAAGATATATAAGTTATAAGTTATGAATAGATAAACATTATTGATCCCTCACCGTGGACATTTACAGCAGCTACACAAAAACAAGACGTAGAAGAAGCAGGACAAGAAATTCAGCAGCACAATAAGGCTAGCAATGAGAATATGGCAAATATCCATCCAGTCATCCATTATCTATACAATGCTTAATCCTCACTAGGGTCACGGGGGGGCTGGAGCCTATCCCAGCCGACTTAGGGCGAAGGTATGGCAAATATCTCTGTAGACAAATGCAGCGTTCACACTGGTTATGCCACCAGATTAACGACTCTGGTAATGATGACCAACTACAATCCTGCATAAAGACTGAATGAGAGAGATTAAAATGTGCACTAAAGTTCTGCTGCTTGTCTCTGCAAAAAGCTCATCTTGGTTGTCTTGTCATGATACTGAGTTTAGTTCAGTTATTGCCTGTTTTATTTTGTAACAATCCCTGTCCTCGCGTGTCTCCTGTAGCTTTACTTCCTCCATTTAGTCACTGTTTCCCTCCTTATCATTGCTCTCATTAGTTTCACCTGTGTCTTGTCTCCCCGGTTAGTTTTCTCTGTACATACAGTCCTGCATCTTTCCATCTTTGGTAAGTTCATCCTGCAGGTTTTTATTCGTCTACTTCATGATCTCCTGCTGGATTCTCTTTGTCACATTTGTTTTTTAATTCTATTGTTGTCATGCCCTCGTTTGGGTTTTTTTGTAGCTTCTGGATTTTCTTTCTTTTGCATTTTGTAGTATTTTTTTATATTCTTATCCTCCTCCAGCAGCTTATATTAAAGTTTGTCTTTTGTATAAGTGTCTGCAATTGGGTCCTAATCTGAAAACGTACGGACCCACCACGGTGCAGAAACCCTGTTGTTGTTTTGGCTTCTTTTCACATCTTCTACTGCCTTGCATTGATATCTCTGCCATCTATTATTATACTACTTTTCCTGGTGTTTGAGGTTTTCACTGTTTCAGTATCAACTTCAAAATGCAAAAAACTTCAATTTTTTCTTACCGTGAAAACTTGAAATCCATCATCGACTGCTGCGGCTTCAAAACAAGCACGCTTTAGATTTTTGCAGCAGATTTTCAAGTGCAAACGGGGTGACGGCTGTCTGGTCACAGGGGGAGGCGGAAAAAGAAAAGGGGCCACTTTTGTTTGTGGCATAACAAATATTAAACGATATTGATTTGTCTTGAAGTGCACGAGCTGAGGTCGAGGGATCGAGGGTGTCGTAAATCCCTCCGAGACACACTTTGAGGGAGGAAGGATTTCAAAACAGAAGATGTTGTTATATCGGCGTTAGAAAAACAGAGACAAATAGTTGGAGGCGCAGTGTTTTCATCTCCCGACCTGACAACCTGACTTTCTTCCTCCTTCTCCGCCACCTGCTCCGCTTCACTCAGTGTCATTAGCGACGTGATGTTAACAGCTTCAACCCTGTCATTTAAATTTGCCACATGGATGTCTCCTTTTCTTCTGCGCCAAAACCCCGACTGTGTGCGCCGGGAAGGCACGGCGCACTGGAATCTGATTTAATTCGATGTGATTGGATTGATTGAGGGGAGGATGTAATTGGATAATTATATAAGTATATACAGAGAAAACAAAGAGAGAGAGAGAGACGGGGAGGGAGAGGCAGACACAGAGAGAGAGAGGGAAAATGACTCATCCTTGAACTGGGTTGAAATCGATTGTGTCAAACCAAGAGGAAAATGTGTTCTCCCCGCGGAGAGGTAAAAGGACAGAGAGGAGGCTGGAGGCAGGAGGTGCAAGAAGAAGGTAAAAGGGTTCTCCCAATAAACACAAAAAATAAAAAATAAAAATTGCTCCAGAGTGCTCACGAATGCACCGATTCAAACTTGTCGTAGTGTGTGTCTGTGTGGGTTCTTTGCTTATAATGAAAGCAATAAAATAACACTCCTGCCTCGTGGTGCAAAAAGCTGACACGTTTGGCTTTTAAGGAACAACAGCTCATCATTGTTTCCTTCAGCTGCATTTCTGTTTGTCTTTTTAAAGGTTTTTTCTTTTCTTCCAAAGACCAATTTGTCCCCGTACTTCTAAGACCTGTCTGAAGGCTATCTGGTAAATGTTTTCCTCCAGCAGAATAAAAGTTGAGGCTCGCCTTCTTCTGTCCACGTCTGACTTTGAAGGAAGGCTTCAGGCCGTCTCGCTTTCTCACAGAGTTTTTTTGGAGCTCTTTCTGCTCGCCTTCTGTTCAGAGACTTCAAGAGTTTCAGCCAGTTTCACTTTTCATTGAGGGGGAGAAATCTGGCCCGGGACGTCGATCTGAACTGGCTCAGACTATTTGGTAATGTGAGGGCTTCACAGATCCAGTCTGAAACCTTCTTGAACTGCCTGCAGACTCGTTGGCGCTGCCCCTCTAACATTGAACATGTTTCATATTTATGAGATCTTGCCCTTGAGGCTAATACAGCTACAGATATTTAAAGCGACAGTTAAAATCTCACCTCCAGTTCGCACATTAGACGACACAAACTATGCTGACCTCATCTTGCCAAACATTTTGTCAACCAGTCTTGTTTAGCCTTGTTTCTTTCTCACTGCAAAGCAACATTAGCATGATAGCACATTTTTGCACCACCGTCTCCATTTAGTTTACACCCGTTTCCCCATGAGATCACAAGAGGCTTTGCTCTCTGACTGCTCCCTGTGGCACAATAATCTTAATCACATCCTTTACTGTGAAATGAGCTGTTATTTTCCAATCTTGTAATGTGTGCATGTTATAGAGAGAGAAGACTATTTGTGAGGTTTTTCTTTTTATGTACAAGGATACCACATATCTTAATGGTATTAATGATAATAATTTTTACATTTCAGGCAAAATCTCGGTTTAAAAAAGAGAGCTTCACAAGGCAGCAAAATAGAACAGACAAGTCAGGAAGTCATCGAATTTAAAAACACAACACGGTGTATAAAACCAACTCAGTGTCAAAGAGGCAGAAACACGGGAATAAAACTTAAATAAAAATCAGGAAATGAAAGTGTCTGTTAAGAACAGGCTTCAGAAAGGTCTCAGACTCGGCCAACCTGATTTCCTCCAACAGATTGTCCCCTTTTGTTTTCAGCTGGGCCCCAGGAACAGACAAAATCCTTCCTCACAAAGATGTCAAAGTGTGTACTGGTGCATAAGTACTGGTATTAGAATATCTTATGCACCACTTACGCATGACTAAAAAGGTCATGAAAGGCTTAAAAAGTAATTTTGTAAATCTTAAAATCTGTCCTAAAACACACTGGGTGCCAGTGTAATGAGGCTAAAACAGGAATGACGTGCTAACTTTTCTTAGTTCTTGTTAAAAGCCTAAATTATCTGGAATCGATCCACAAATTTTCAGTTCAGACAGCTAAAAAGACTGATAGAATAATCCAAGCGAGAACAAATTAAAGTGTGTAAAACGGTTTCACTGTTGTTTAAAAGTTCAATAGATCATTCTTCAGGGATATTTCTGAGATGACAAAAAAAAAAAAAATTCCACTTTTTTTTGAAAATCACATGCCTGACATAACATGAAAGAGCCGACGTAAGAATAGGCTTAGCCGCATACTATAATCCAATAACAAGAATTTTGGTTTTGTTCAGCTGAAAAGGTTGTTTGACATCCAGTTTCTGACATTAAAAATTAAGTCAGTGAAAGAACGTAGAAGTGCTGAGCCTCATATTCTAACTAGTAGGTAAATCTGGGTGTCATCAGCATAACGGAGACACCAATAATGTGCCCAAGTGGAAACTTGTATAATGAAAATAAAATAGTCCCCAAAACTGGTCCCTGTGGCACACCATAGTTGACAGAAGAAAATGATGACTCTGTTCGGATTTTAAAACCCCTTTTATGAAGACTGTGCTTGAGGGAATTAAAACTTACTAATGTTATAAATAAGAATCAAAAAGGAAGCTTAAAATCATCATAAAAAAAAAGGATTTAGTTTGCAAATAGCACCATGTGCAGCCTCTACTCTGGCTCTCTGTTTGTTAAAGACACAAACATCATTTGTATTCCGGTGACAATGCAGCAATCTTGGGCTCAGTTTTATTAAACAACCTCTGACTTGTGAGCTTT
Source organism: Stegastes partitus (assembly GCF_000690725.1). Lineage (NCBI taxonomy): Eukaryota > Metazoa > Chordata > Actinopteri > Pomacentridae > Stegastes > Stegastes partitus. Next base: position 15,066 of record NW_007578402.1, on the reverse strand, counting down.
GCGCTTTGCAGGATGCTGAAAACGTCTCAGCCGAGGTAACATGTGATTTGGTAAAGTGCTGCCCTGCTCCTCATCCAGCATTAGAGCCACTCATGCTGATCACACAGGTGATATCAGTTAAAGGCTGAGAGGATGCAAAGCTTCGGCTAAGTGCTGTTTGCATGACGTGCAGTCCGACCACTTTGGAAGTCAAAAGATCCGAACGGCCAAAACTCGTAAGTGCAGATAAAAGCCTGTCGTCATGAAAAGTCGCGGCGGCTTTGGAAGGTTGCAGAAATGGTTTTTCCTTAATCTGATGTTGGGAAGACCACTTCCAACATGGACTTGTTAAGGGTAGATAATAGCACTGAACAAACTGCAGGAGCTGCAATTTTTTGATAAAGGTAAAGTGTGTCAGAACGTGCCATTATAAATGAAGGACTGTGGTGCTGCAGAGAGACTCCAGCCTACAAATCATGCTCTAAAGATGTATGTGAACATGCTTGTTTGGCACAAATTGCAGGGGAAAAACTATATATATATATATATATATATATATATATATATATATATTTGTTTCAGTGAAAAAAAAGGAAAGCTGGCAAAAATTATTCCCACTTAAATTGGAACTCATATCGCAATCACAATATCTGTCATAATAATCCCAATATGATTTATTTTTCCCATCTTTCAACCCTCGTCTGTAATTGAATTGGGCCCAGAGTGGTTTTCACTTTTCTGTCTGCTTCTCACGTCTAGTCTTTTTGCCATTTATGTCTAAAATCTAAAGTTTTCTGACCTCTCCTGTAGACTCTGCAGCTGAGCATCACCTGATCGCTATTGTCAGACACATGGAACAAATAGAGTCCTTTTTTTTTTTAACATTCACTGATGCTATTGTTTCAAGATCCACTAAAAGACATCCAGTTGTGGTTGAAAAAAGGCTTTGCAATAGAAGAAGTGGATGTTCTAGCTTGTTTTTTTGTTTGTTTGTATATTATACTTTTAAAGCCATTTTTTCCATTTCCATTTTCTTGTGCTTATCTGGACTTGGGGTTGCAGCAGCTGATCAGGACATTCCAGATGTTCCTCCAACCAGCAACGTTTCTGGTTCCTCCTGAAAAATCCCAAGGTGTTTCCAAACCAGATGAGATATGTATTCTCTCCACCGAGTTTTGGGTCTACCCTGGAATGTCCTCCCAGTTGGACGTGGTCTGAAAACACACGAAGGAGCAGCGACTCTGCTCCCTTTGCTGCTAATCCAGCAGCAAATCCAAACGCAGTTCCTTTTGTAAATACAAAAACTCAAATGAAGATCTAAGCAGAGATCTGTCCTGCAACCCTGACTTTCTTAACAACATGTGTTAGCCTCAGTTAACCAGCTGTTTGTTACTGTGACAGTCCAGACATGAGCTGAGACAGGAGGAAGACGCTTACTATACATGTACATAAATGGCATAAGCATGTTTTTTATACTTAAAAAATGGGTGCCATTGGAGCATCTGATGTTCCAACTCATGGGTTTGACATGTTTAGTTAGGGGCCCTGGTCAAAAGTTTAGGTGCTGCAGGAGAGGTGATTCTCTGTTTAGAGAGGAGGCTCCTTCCTTCTATGGTTATGAACCATATGTTCAGTCTTAGTTTTACATAAACAGCCCCGATATAAGCCAGTAGTTAAGTTTTTTCTGGAGGATGATTCTTTTTGGCTTTGAATCCTCTCACAGGCCAACCATGGTGTCTGAGATACTGTACTTTTTATTTACCAACAAGATGGTACTAGTGGAGAATTTCTTCATCACCTTCACATCATCACTACTCAATAAACATCCATTCATCCATTATCTATACACTGCTTAATCCTCACTAGGATCGTAGGGGGGACTGGAGTCTATCCCAGCTGACTCAGGGTGAAGGCAGGGGACACCCTGGACAGGTCACCAGTCTATCTCCTCAATAAACACCACCATGTAAACTAAATTCTTCATCAAATGTCGTATACTAATAACATGGCTAACCATGGCCTGACTACAACGTTTCTAGACATGGAAACAACATCCCCACTAGTCGTCTTTGAGTAACACAACAGTGCTTGCAGGGTCGCTCTTGGTGCAGTTAACACTCAAACAGCAGCAGGTGTGAAGATACTGTTCCTGTAAACTTTAACATCAGCTTTTAAGCATCAAGAGTGCAGCTCATTTCCCGTTTGGATTCGGCCGCAGCGAGCTGTTTGAAATACTGTCTTCATTGCTCCATTTACTGCGTTCAAGTTTACATATGTGACATGTGCTTTTGTGCGAATAAAATGTTGAAGCAACTTGACCAGCAACTTAACACAACAACACAATTTCATTCATGGTTAGCTTCTTTCCCAGAGACAAAGGTGACGTCTTCAGATATTTGTCCGACCAGCAGCCCACAACCCAAACAGATTTGCAGTCACAGAAACCACCCAGCAGGAAGCAGCCTTTTCTCCTTTTTACAATATTACTTTAGACAATAACTTGGCAAAATAGCTGCATGTGGGCGGTGCTATAGCTCACCGGGTTGAGCTGGCATTCCGTGTAAAGGGGCTACCATCCCGATGTGGAGGTCATGAGTTCGAATCCCGCTCATGGCCCTTTCCCACACTTTCCTGTCTCTCTCACTGCACTGTCAAACAAAGGTCAAAAAAATAACGTAAAGAAAATAAAAATAGCTGCATGTGACTTGTTTGTTTATTCATTTTTTTAAATGCAGTTTCATCTCTAAACCACACACTTGGCGCCTACTAATATGTTACCTTAGAAAGATACGTGATTGGAGTACTTTTTTAATCCCCCGTAGGGAAATTGTGGTGAAAATGAGATGAATTAAGATAACTAAGATGAATTCCTGGTTTCTGCATTCATGTCTCCAGACAGCTGCGGGCTTAAACTCATTACAGCAGACCGGCACATGCTCCTGCACAGACTACAATCTGGGTTGTGTGTATACCAACTCGTTCCTCATAAGCGATTTTGAAAACATAACTAACTGCAAGAAGAAGGCTCCCTTTGTTCATTGTGCAAGTCAAAGACAGCGTGTGAAAATGCTAAAGGGGCACTGAGCCAAGCATGCTGAACACAGTACAAACATCATGACGTGAATGTGCACCGCTTTTCTGGCACGTGGACAATCAGCACGCTTGTGTTGCTCCAGATTTCGGACTGCGTGCTGACACCGAAACCATGAATTGGCTTTTAGCCTTCCAGACTAATTCATGTTTTTCCAGCCCGCTCTGATGCTGCCTGCCTTTTGAAGTTAGCCCCTTTAGCTTTGCTTGTTCTTCTTATCTATCTCCATGTTGCTTTACCGCCCTACCTTTGTCTCCTCATCTGCATTTGAGTCCAGCTTCCTCAGCCAGTTTTAAAACCATTATAATTCTTTGTCGTGGTCGCAGATTGATCGCTACTGTTTGTGAAGATGCAGGTTACCTCAGTTGCAAGGGCTAAAAACATCCCTTGTTAACTTCAGGTGGAGCCTAAACACTTTGGGTCCGGCTGAGGTCAAACCGGTGACCTTTCACTTATGGAAGTTTGTCTCTTGACACCACTTCCTGCTTCAATAACCTCAAAGTGCAGTGGTGGAGGTATAAAGAGAAATACCTCCGGGACTGCTGTTATTGATTGCCGGCACGAGCATCTGGCTAAAGCTCTTTGCCGGGTTCTGCTCTTTCCTTCAGGTGGAAGAGGAGAGTGAAATTGTCTGCCTACTCCACATCCTCGGGGACGTCTCAGGCTTTATTTATCCCCTGTTAAGGTTTTATCTGATGCTCCTCTCTGTTTGCTTACCCACTCGAGGATCCCCGCGAAACCAGTCAGTGACGAGCAGGGGCTGCCAGTATTATTCACCCACAGCTCAAACGCACGGACAGGGAAGGGGATGTAGCTATAGCCTCATATAATAATGATCCTCCAATAAGTAATATGCAAGTAAGGTCAAGTGGGAAATCTCGGTTAAAGCGAGGGTGTGTGCCCTCTCCATCTCAGTGATCTTAGTAGACGTGGGGAGCGGAGTGGGCTGCTGCTTCAGGAAGCAATTCTGCATTTAACACAAGGTGCACTGAAACTCTTTTTAGTGACTTCGCTTTAAAAAGTGAAGAAATCAATGTGAGCAGGCTGTAAATCAAAGGAGGCATGGATTGATCTTAATACATGTTAAATCAAAGATGGCCCAGGTTACTTTTGTGCGCATGATTTATTAATTTGGGCTTTCAGTTTATAGAAAATAGTGCAAAAACAAGACTGTCTATGCTTCAAAGTACACAACATAAATATAGTATGTTGTTTTACAGGAAAGAACTGATCAGATTACCTCCACGAATCTTTAACCAAAATACAACAAAACTGTAAAAGCCAGCGGATTTGTTTAGATTAGATTGTCATTTTCACCATTTATGCTGCACTGCATCACTGCAACCAGACCAGAAGGGCTGATCAACAAGTTCCAGGACTGTGCTTCCTGTGTGTGTGTGTGCATGATGAATTGAGCATGTACGCAATATGTTCAAGCACTAAATGACATGAGTCAGAATGCCACGTTACATTGCGTTATGACAAGGTTGCACACATTTGTAACACCTGGTGGGTGCATATTTGCGATTTCTTCTTTTGAGTTAAAACTGGAGAAACGAGCAAACATTACAGTGTGTTGGGATTAAATAACCTTCATGGGGAGGATCATCACTGGCGACGAGAGGAGGGTCTAGAGCTACCGCTAATAGAAGAAACAACATTTTTTACACACAGTTTTAATAACCAGAGAAAGGTCAGGGTGCTTGTTGCTTTCTTACACATTGTTGTGCACCAAGAATTGGACTGTAACAGCAGAGTTCTACTGTAAAATCCCAAAGGTTCTGAGGACGGACGTTATGCATGGTCACAGATCAGTGATTACCAAATTCAACTCCCTAAAATGAAATTCAGGTAGAAGGGTTACCATTATGAAACAATTTAATAAATTCAGCACTCATTGCAGATGGCGCCTGACATATTAAAAACATGTACAGCACATTGTTGATGTCCTGACTCCTGACAGTTACTGCTTGCGTAGGCTGCATGTGCGCTTCGTGCAAAAGTCTTGGAAAATTTTGATCAACGCTTGTATAAAAAGTAGTGCAGAAGGACCAGCTACTAAAGTAATGAGTACTTCTTTCTAAACTGTCTGTAGTACGCGATAAAACATCAGAAGCAGCAGTCAATTGATCTTGTTTATTTAATTGAACTTAAATATAAGTTAAAATGTAACTTTCAGATCTCTTCCAACTTTGATGAATAACAGAAAACTTGTCAGTTAACCATATATTGAACATTGTAAAGAAAATCAGCGTATATTTACTTCAATTCTGCTTTAGGTTACATCCATTCTCCTGACAGTTGAGCAGAGGCTGCTAATGTGGATGCGTTGTACCTGTTTTTCTTTTTGTTACAATTAAATGCACTTTCACTGTCACACTTTGTGTCTCTGGCCTGTTTATTGTGGCCATCTGGACTCTGCTCTTCTCCATCCAGCCACTAGAAGTCCCCAGACTTTCCCTCTAATCCCAGTCAGCTGACCCACTCACACATCTGTTTCCAGTTTCTTCATTAGCTTCCTGCTGGACTGTCCTGCCAGTCATCGTCTGGACACCTGTTACCTGCTTTGTTCTCTGCAGCCTGCATCCATTCCTTCGTTTTGTTCCTGTGATAGCTTCTGTGTGCATGTTGGTAAGCCGACTCTGTGTTTTAATTGTTTTGGTATTGTGGGTGTTTATTTTGTGTCAGATTCTGAGGCAAAATGCTGGTTGCCATTTACTGTGTGCTGTTTCCTTTGCATTGTTTTATTTCAAGTACTTGCTGGTTCGGTGTACAACCTAACAAGTGTTTTTCAGTGCTGCTGGCTGATGTTGGCCTCTGGTTCCTGGAGTGGCTGAAGTGGGAGTTTATCTGTTCAGTTTCTGGAGATATGTTTTAAGGTTTGAGTGGCACTTGTGGTAGTTTGGGTGTTTTTCTGTTTGAGGAAAAATACGTTTATTTTGTAATTTTAGTATTTAGTGCCAGCACACTCTCAGGCCTGCTGACTGATGTCAGCAGCAAAATTCTTGAATTTTGAAATGTTAATGACCCAGGTTTTAATAAGCTAACCTGTAACAGCACTTTGACTCACACTGGCGTTTGGCTTCCTTTGGAGGCTTCTGAAGTTCATCTGTGTTTTTATTTTGGGCCTACTCAGATACCACATTAAGAGTCTCTTCCATAAGATTCTCGATAACAAAATGTTGTGTCTATATATTCTCACAGGGACACTTGCATATTGCAGAATGCACATATATGTGAAGCTGATTTATCTATTGGTCAGTCCTCTTTGTTCCAGTGCTGGATGCTCATTGATTGTTGTACAGCTGCAATGCCAATTACCTGATATGCTTACATAGACAAACCTATCTGCACAACGCTGTGTCAGCGCTGAAAAATGGTTGCACTTCAGTTCATTATCATTCACCTATAGGGAGGGAAATAACACTTTCGCTCGTTAGTATTCTTTTTTAAAACCAATTGGAGCCATCTGGGGCAGCACTAAGCCCAGGATGCAGCAACGGTGCCCCTGCAAAATGGTGTTGGTTGAGCCTTTGTACGTAAGGGAGCAAGCTCTGTCATTAAAATGGCTAATTTACTGCAATGAACAATGAAAGATGTACAGACAGGTGGCAAATTTAAGTAAAAACATGCATGAGGTGTCCTTAGCAATGCCACCAGAACAACTTCACTGTGCCTTATATTTCTTCTCCAAGTCTCTGAAATTCTATGGGGGGGATGAAACACCGTTTTTCTAATGCTGGTGTTTTGATGATGATTGTGTCTAACATGTTCAAAATCCCCCACAAGCGTCCAGTTGGGGTGAGACCTGATGACTGTGAAGGCCATAGCATATGATTCACATCATTTCTGCCCTAATCAAACCATTTAGTGACCCCTCGTGCCCTATGGATGGAGGCATTGTCATCCAGGAGGAGACTACTGCCATCAGGATTGAAATGTTTCATCATGACATACAGACGACCATGTAGAACAACTTTGTAATGGTGTGTAGTGACCCTTCGTTCTGAGGGAACAAGTGGACCTGAACCATAGCAGCAGCTGCCATTCAGATTGTCCCTTTAATTTTTCACCCATCTGTATGTCGGCTGTGACTTTTCCCTGATGAAAAAAGAAAAACGTAATTTCATAATCGGTGCCCTTGGGGTGAAGCCTGCCTACACTGTCGCTCTGGAAGAGAACACTGGATGCATTATTACTGTGACTCAAATCACAGATGATTAGTTTGTTGTATGTGGCTGAGGCAGAAATGTACCAAGCCAATGTGACACAGGCTTGTGTGAAGTGGAACGGATTCGTACATTTGTGGCTCGTGTTGCTGCCAGAGGAAAGAGATATGGCAAATAAATTCCCACTTCTGATGGCTGACCAGCGAGAGTCCAGTTGTGTCGGTCCTGCAACTGTGGTTAAATTAGATTTGATTCACCGATAAGCTACAAAAAGAAAGATTTATATAGTCATGTCATTGATGCTCAGAGGTTGTTGTTCGTGTTTTACCATAGCAAATGTACAGACCACATGTACAGGGTTTTTGTAAAACCGAATATCCTGCCTCCTCCGTCTGGAAAAAAAACTTACGTACACACCACCTCGTTTTTAGAAAAAACTTCATCCACACCTAACTGCATGAGTGCGTTGTTAAGCACATTCGTGTTCTACGTGAGGATGTAATAACTCCAGCGACAGGAGCGACGACCGGGACATACGGAAATTGTCACGCCATTCCTCCAGGAGCATGATTTCCGTCTCAAAGTTCTTCCACCAGCTGGCAGTGCATCCTGGTCAGACCCAAAACCAGCGTTGGTGTCTTTGACGGAGAACATGCTGGACGTGGAATGGCAAGGTGGCGGAAAATAACCGTCCTTAACGTCGTCCTTCGTCTGTGTTCTTGTACGTGGAGCGGTATCTGGGCCTGGACAAGTTTTGACACAGTTTTGAGGGCGTCCACGCTGTTTCCAAATGTAAACACAGGTCACATATGTGATTTAAGAACATATTTTGTCGCAGGCAGTGACATTTCTAAACCTAAAACCCGGTTATTGACGTCCACATGCAGACGCATAAATGAAGGATCTCAAATCTTCACTTTGGTTTTTGAAAGAATCGTTTTTAATGCCGTAAATCTGTGTTTTCATGTGGATGACAGGTCAACTCGTAGAAAAATATCTACGTTTTGTGAGATACCCTGCGACGTGTGGATGAGGCCTAATTGTCTTGAAGTGGATCACCTGCAAGTTAATTAGGAAAGATATATACGCTGTTCCTAATCTCACCTCGACTGGTTGGGGCAAATGGCTGCCCTCTCTGAGCCTGGTTCTGTCAGAGGAAGTTTTTGGTTCCTTCTCACTGTCACAAAGTTCTTGCTCAAAGGGAAGCCAAAGGAAACTTTTGCAAGGTCTTGACATCACTGTGAAGTTCTATGAGATGACATATGTTGACAATTGGTGCTATGGTGCTTTTTGTTGGCCAAAAGCATTTGAGTTTCAGATCATAGAGTGATTTCAACAATACTGACCTGGTTTAAATGCTTTATAACTGCATTTCTGCAAATGAGATATATTGCATTGTATGATATGCTGGAGCAGGGCTAGTAATGAATATATAACGGTTTATAGCTGCTGTATATCCACCATTCAAATGTTCTATTATTATGTAAAGGTGGGCATCACACCAAACATGCAGGGTCTGTAGGTGTTGCGCTAATTGCTTGTATAATCCTGCTCTATGCGGTGGACAATAATGAATAGAAAAATTAACCTTGTGGCTTTTGACATTGTTCGATATCAAGCTGCTGATCGTCCTTGAGTCCATCGGCTTCACTTCTACAAGGCTGCACTGAGTGAAAGGGAGGAAAACACGAGCGCAGTCCACCTGATGAGCCTGTCGTTGGACGGTAAAGAAAGAATAGAAGAGAAAAAAAAAAATAACACGTGAATGGTGAAAAGTTTCCACCAGCTGCAGAATTTTATGATTTGATATAAGATTATATTCCCGTAGTTTTGCATTCCCAGCACTCTTCGATCCAAAAAGTAGTCCCACCTGATCACAAACTCCCACCGAATCGCCTCTCGTGGCCCACGGGGGAACAGAAGTCACACTGATGCTTTAATATGTGACAAGTCTTCAAAGGAAAAGTATTTCCCCGGCTCATTATTAATTTCAGGGCCTGGGGCGAAAAAATCACCCCGAGCCCTTATTAATTTCTGACCCCGGCGTTAACCTCTACTAAAATTTAATTGGATGTGAGATGAAGAGCCCTGCAGATCTGTGCCCGAAAAAGTTGAACACGTCTTTTACAGAAGTGAGCATTTGGTGCAACTGACTCAAGGAACAACACAGAGGAAAGTGAGCAGTGACTAATTTCTTCCTACATTGGAGCTGTCATAGAAGCGCATAGAGACACAGAAAAGCCCATCAGTCCCAGTGGGATGCTGGTGTCCTGCCCGCTGTCTGACCGAGACTCGTGCCAAACTGCTTGTTGCGTCTTGCTGTCAATCAACACATCAATAGTTCTGGTCCTGAGGAAGGAAATAAAGCATCAGGGCTGGTTACAAGTCCAGCTTTTATTTGTGTTGTGGAGATCTGAGCAACATGTTAGTCAAGTGTGGTTGTGTCTTACTCATTAGAAGATGAAGAGGCTTTGATATATTATTGATTTTTATGTTTTTGGAAATGTTTAACCTTCACCTGCATTAAGTCAGTCTTTATTATTCGTTCATAGTTGACCCTGATGAGGGATAATCGATCTTGTCTGTCTGAACAGTGTCTAGCTCGAGTGCTAAGGTCTAGCAAGTTGATGTTTTGCAGATGAGCTAGGAATGGCCTCTCCTCTGAATGATTAGATTTTGAGGTCAATCAGTGAAAAAATGGCTCCGCTAGATGTCAAAGGTCACTTTTTCAAAATGCTGTATATCTTCAAAAAGGTGGAAGGTAGATTGATGGCATTTGGTGCAGATAAGCAACCATGTTGGGGTTTCCATTGGTGACCTTGGGTTATATTTCAAGGTGAAACTCAAGGTCATACATTTTGACTGCACTGTAACTTGAAAACATAGACGCCTTGTTTGTATGGGAAACCATTTATAGACTTTCCACTGGGGATGTAACATTTGACCTTGGGCGATACCTCCAGGTCAAACATAAGGACAAAAAGTGTTGAGGACACTTCTTTTTTTTTTTTTTGTTGTTGCTAAAAATACTAAACGCTGTTATTGTGCATTGAAGCTTCTTTGGGTTTTGTGGTATTGATCTGACAAAAACACTCATCTAAAGACACAAGAAAGCTGTTGCCTGCAAATCAGCTGGAATGTTGCAGGTGTTTAAATATTACATTGGTTTTCTGGTGATAAACGATCTAAAAACACATTTCGACGATACATTTTCTTGGCAAAACCAACATTTCAGTCGATTTTAAACTTTGAACAGTTGGTGTCTTTTTCCATACTTAGAAAATAGCTATCATCATTTTAAATTATAACAAATTTGGGTGATCTTAAAGCTCTACCATTGTGGGAAAACAAGAAAATGAGATTTGGGATGGATTCGACTGGCGGTAAAGTCTCTCTCTTTTTTCAGTTTTTTTAAAAAACTTTTTTTAAAGAGAAGTTTTAACCTTTTTTTTTTTTTAAACTTAGTTAAAAAAATAGATTTTACAGATTTCGTTTCCCCGTTCCCTTTCCCTGTTTCGTTAAACTACAGAAAACTAGTAAAATCCCTCAAATATATAAATTTACATGGCAAAAATATTAACTTTTACAGCATTTGACTACAGTGACACTGTTGCTATATTCAAAACTGCAAAAAATAGGAAGAAAGTGATGATTTTTAAAAAATGTTTTTGACAGATTTTCCTAATTTTGTTGAATTACTGATAATATTTAGTGAGACTAAAGGGGAAAAAAAGCATTAATCAACATGCTGACTGTAACCCACACACTGACTAAAATTACAGTTTCACCTTATTGAAATCATAATATAGAAATAAATATATCATTAATATACAGGTATTTGCCAGTATTTTAAGTCTTTACATTTTTTTTGAACATTGCAATATATCACTTTTACTTTTTAAAAACTTTTTAAAAATGAAACAGCTATGCTCAGGTGGCAGAGTGAGTCGGTCAGTGATCGGAAGGTTGGCAGTTCAATTCCACCCTGTAACCTGTGTCATGGTTGTTGTGTCCTTGGGCAAGACACTTCACCCGCCTTGCCTGGTGTGAATGCGTATGAATGGATTGTTTGAGGTGGTGGTCGGAGGGGCAGAATGGCAGCCACGCCTCTGTCAGTCTGCCCCAGGGCAGCTGTGACTACGATTGTAGCTACCACCACCGGGATGAATGTGTGTGAATGAATAATTGACAGTGTAAAGCGACTTTGAGTGTCCAGAAAAGTGCCATATAAATCTGATCAATTATTATTATTATTTAAAATATAATTCTTTGAATAAAAATGGGTCTCAACAGGCTGTAATTCAAGCCCTTCAGTGGTCAGTACTCATAACTATCTGTGCAAAAATTCTTCACGTCTTTAACTTTTTGAAGCTTTTCAAGGAGAACCCGTCTTTCCTTAAAGTTTGAGCGCGTTCCCTCCACGGCCCTGTTGTGTGCCTCTGTCCGTCTCGTCCTCTGCTCTCCTGTAATCACATGGCAGCGCTTCCCAGAGGTCAGAGTGTCGTCTTGTGGACAGGAGATTAGAGACCGAACAGTGTGTGTCTGCGGCGGCGGCGGCGGCGGTAGATGTGGGTAATGATGTGGATAAATGGATACTGATGCTTTTCCCAACTCGGCTGCTCACTCATTCACAGCCAAACGAATCCCCCCTGGCAGAGCCGAGGAAAGAACCTGAGCAGGACGGAAGAAAGGATGAAGGAGAGGGAACAAGCAAACGACTCCCTTTCATGTTCCTGCCATTTTCACTCGTCTTCAATGAGAATTAATCTAAAAAACCTTGATTGAAGGATGTGTAGCTCAACCTTCGTTACCTTTTCTTTGCTCTCCTGTTCAATCATCAGTTTACTGGCCTGACAGCAGGAGAAAAAAAAAATCATCCACATGGAACACCAAAAGCTTCTGATCTTGATAAAGAAAAAAAAGTCTTTGGTTATTTGCTGTTTAAAGCAGCATGTGAGGCTGTGAATACCCAAAGGAACAGCCTGGTGTATGTTTGTTTTTGCACAAGCTCAAAATGATGCCGCCCTTTTGGGAATATTAGATGATTTATAGTTTGATCAATTAATTAAAGCGATGACAACATTTACATGCACCAGAGAGCAGATTACCGGGAGGAACGGGTTAAAGTAGGAACATATTTACATGCATTATAACCTGATTACTTTTAAAACATGCATTTAAATCAGTGAATCAGGTTACAGCAGAATAAACGGCACAAACAAACCACCGTATTGATCCAAACCTCCTTAGCGTAGCGGGACAACCCAACAATTTGCTAAAAGAATCACAAAAAATCAATACATAGAAATTAGGTAAGAGTTCAAAAGTAAAGCGACTGTTTGTGCAAATCAATTGCATTTGAATGTCATTTGTCATCCAACAGCCACGGCAGCCTGTACTTCTGTCGACGCCGGTTTGTGGCTGAGATGCAAATTACCGTCGATGATTATATGTTACAAGGTTGTATTTATTGGGATCTTTCACCCGCCTCGTTTGCATTGTTCTGAGACGTTTTGTCAAAGTTCTGCTGCAAATTATTAAACTTTAGCTCCTATTTTGGATATTAATAGCACATGTGGAAGGCTGGACTTGACCTGTGAGCCGCTGTTTGTGTTGTTGATTGATGCTAATTAGTTAGTCGGATCAACTCTGGAGAACAGTGTGAGCAGAACGTTGAACAGGTATAAATGATAGACGTGTGGATTCTGTTTATAAGAGGCACAGGTTCTGGCCAGCTCACATAGGAGAACATGACACTTAGCTTTGCTGCTTTTGGATGTTCTAATGAGGAAAATGTCAAAATAAGCCACAAGAGGGGGAAAATAATCACGCTTATCAGTTATTTTACTGTCTGAACATGTTGAATTTGAGGTACTCGTCTTACACTAACATAAAGTGACTGTCACAGAGAAGCGTGGACCAAAAAAAAAAAAGGAGAAGAAATCCACACTTGATTCAAATTTGGCTGCTGTCCCCTTCGAAGTGTTGACCTTGTGCAGCTGCACACAAGTCGCCGCTCTCCTGCCAAGCCTGGAACGCTCGCTGGAAGTCTCGTTCTGTAAGTGCATCAAGCACCATCTGCGACACAAGCTGGATCTCCTCCACTGTGTCTAAAACGGTAACCCTTGATCTTGAAATTTATTTTGAAGTAGAGGAGGAAGTCGCAGGGAGCCAAATCTGCCGAGCGGGGCAGGTGTAGCCAAAAGAAGTATGTGTGCGATTTAAAGTCGCTGTGAGCGCCTGTGTGTTGTCATGATGAAGCTCTCGAATGTTATTATGCTGCAGTTCAGGTGGTTTGCGCTGAATGTTCTCCGTACGACGCCTCAGGATGTTACAGCAGGACTTGAAATTAACTGTATGCACTGTGGAGGTGAATTCACGGAGCAGAACCACGTGAGCATCCTGACCTGACGCACCTTCTTTGGTCTCTAGGTGGTAGATGCAGACCCAACTCCCATCTCCAGTGAAGATCCTCGACATGCTCGGGTCTGTTTATAGAGATTCTTGCAGACTTTGGGACAGAGTTGCTTCTGCAGGTCCTTTTTGAATTGTAAATGTGCATTGGGCACTTTAACTTTCACATATTATCTTTATTTATTAACAAACATCTAATTTGTAAAATGTGTATTGGTTTCCACTTTTGAATGCAAGGTCATCACTCCTGTTGAGTCATTTCCTGTTGGGTCACTTCCTGCTTACGTTCCTACCTGGTCCAACCTGTGGTGCATGTTCTAAGAAGTAGGGATCCACTTTGAAGCATCAGAATCAGAAGCATCATGGAGGCAACACTGTAAGTTCAATATTTAACTCCAGACAGATATGTATGTAACTATATTTATATTTATATATATATGTTGGAGGTGATTTTGTGAAAAATTCTATTTGATAAGTTGGTTTAAAACAGGTTTGTTTAGCTAACAGCGAGGCTTGTAGCCACTGAACTGCCAACTTCAGTGCAGGACGTCAATATAGATTTATTTTGTGTTTCATTGCTTTGTACATTTAGAGAACAGATATTAAATATTTTTGTATCGTTTTGATTTACAGTTTTCACCGGCATGTTAATGAAGAAGTGAGACAGTAAATGGTCAAACCTACCACGACTCCGACCAAACATTGAGGTAAACTTTTGCCACTGAAGACAGACGTTTATACACTTTACACAAGAACAAGACGGTGCAAGAGCTCACTAAAACACACAACTGTAACACACTCTGTTCTGCACAACAGGAGCAGGCTGTGAACTTGTATTTATCTCATCACTTTTATGTCTATTTCTATGATCAGTCGTATCTAGCTCACTGTCAGAGGGGCTAAACTAACCATAACATGAAGAAAAACACTTCACAAACATAACAGTTTTGTTAGAGTAGCAGTAAGATGCAGAAAATCCTATTTATGAACCAGCAATGTCTCTGCATGTGTTCATTAGTTACAGTTAAAGCTGTTGTAGGCAGTGTTTGTTTGGTATCAATGGGCAGGAGCTCCATAGTAGCAGGTTGTAATTCATGTGGTCTGTGAGGAAACCACATTTCTGCACCTCCAAAAAAAAATCTAGTGGTGATCCAGGCAGCAAAAATCTGTAATATTTAGGATTTACGGGACTTTTCCTCTTATTTTACAGATGGTTTTATGTATTTTTGAAATTCACAAAAACATCAGTGAAATTACACAAATATTCTGTGAATTTACGATCATGTGAAGTAACGATAAAATAACCATAAAAAAAATTAAGAGAAAAAAAATTTAATATGTTTGGACAAAAGACTCTTAAAATACATATAATAATTTATTTTAATTTCACAAATATTTCTTGATTATTTAATA
>NW_007578401.1:365038-370808 GCF_000690725.1 Stegastes partitus | reverse complement strand
TTTTTTTTCATAATTAAACAGGTCTGAGTGTTGTAATTCTCAGCTATCTGCTGTCAATCTGATTTTGGACCCTGTGGCCCGAGTGCTCACCAGGACCAGAATCAGAGAACACATCTCGCCTGTTTTTAGGTCCTTACACTGGTTAATCGCACTGATTTTTTTTAACATACTCACACCGTATGAACCGGTGTGGCTCTTCAGGTCCTCTGGCACGAGTCTGTTCGTTGTTTCTGAGGCAGTTTCAGGGTTTTATGCTTTGAGAGGAACAGTCTGCCAAAGGACCTGAAAGCAGCTGAATGTGCGGAAATCTTTAAAAGCAAACCTGCCTCTACAGCCGGGCGACTGAATAAGTACAGTTTATAGACATTACTTGCTTTATTTCATTGTATTTATGCTGAAAATGTGTATTCAGTTCTATTTTCATGTCATATGATGACTTGTTTTATCTTTTTATGGCCTTATCCGTCACATGTGAGGCACAATGAACTACAACCTGTACAAAGAGCTGGAGGGATCCTCGACACTGTGCATATGCTGCACAGACATGTCAGCCGGATCAGTGACAAACATCAATGTAGGATTAAAAAAAATTAAAACGAGCAACAAACAAGAATTACAAGAATACATGGTCTGGATTTCAGCGTTTAAAACATGAATGCTTAAAGGTTTTTATGGAGCACTTTTTTTTCCCTTTAGTGGATCTCTGTGGCAATAATGTGCCAGCATAGGCAGGAAAACGAAGGCTTTGAGCATTGTGGCATAACGAGGGGGAGGAGCAACAAACCCCCAATTGAAACAGAAACTCAGGTGTTCATGGCTCCTTAAGGATATTAGTATCTGGAACTCCCAACTACTCAGTCAGACCTGATGAAGCCTCTTGGATGAGAGGCGTCTTCAAGGAACTCAAGCAGGTCCAGTTGCTACGATTAATCTACGAGAATAACCATGACCTGGATGACTGAGAAGCTTCACAGACACTTTGAGCGATGGAGATAAGCTATGCCAGAACTTTTGTTTGTTAACACGAGAACTCCAGAGAGTACCATTAAAGACTGAAGCTGCTCGTAATCACAGTGCTGGAAAAGTTCAGGACTGAAGTCAAAATGAGTCCATCCATCGTGTGGATGTGTCCTGACACCACAGAGGAGCTCAATGTGGAGGAAGTCATGTTGTTTTACAGTTTTATATAAAAAAAAGCAGTTGTATAGTTTGTTCTGACTGTCCAGCGATCTACTGCCGACTGGATTCAGTGAACTCATGTCTCCTGTGACACATACTCATGATGTTGTCAATTTTCATAGTGCTGCTGTAAAGCATCCCCAATCAAGAAAACTAAATGTAGTCATAGGTGCAATTTTTTCTACTGTGTGAAAGTATTATTCACTGTAAACTGTATACACATTGGTGTGTATGTTGTGATCTTTATACTTATTGTGAATGCTGTGAGTCACTTTTGCAACAGTCTTCTCCTCTTACTGTCTGTTTCTTTGCAAAAAAAAAAGCACCTTTATTTTGAATGAATATTGTGAAACTGTTTTATGACTTTTTTAAGAAATAAAAATGGAATTTGCATTTTGATAGCTTTAGATGTTGTATTTCAAAGGTGTTTGTTTCTGATGAATCTTGTTAAAAACCTTTATTGCTATATCACATACCATCATTCTCCCCTTCACGGTATGAAAAAAAAACAAGTGTGAAATATCACAAAAAGAGAACTGATGCCTTTCTTTCGTTGTAAATGTTTCTTGATTCCACGTACAACAGATCTTCTGAGGTTTCAGGAAAGATTTACAACTATGAAGAAAGGTTTTTAAGGAATCTAACAAAGGCCATCCTAACTCACGTTTAAGTCTTTAGTTTGGATTAATGTGTGTTTGTGATATTTTACAAGTTTCCGTGTGAATGACATTTTAAACAACATCAGAAAAGCAGGAGTTGGTCTGAACAAAGACACGATGCAAATTCATGCATCCTGCAGCTGCAGTGAGCCAGCGCCATTTGAAAACATTTTTGATTTTAAAGAACTTTTGACCCAAAGGTTTTCAAATGGATATTGATATTTTTACTGTGGATTAGTTTAAATTGTCTTGTTTTTTTTGTGTGACCAAGAATAAAACAACAAGAACATTTTGTTTTCACAAACTCCAATCATGTCCAAGTCTGCTAATCAGATTTATGGTTATAAAATAAATAAATAAAAAAATAAAATGGCGCACATGAACACAACGAACATAAAATTTCAGTCTCGAAACTTTTAAGCAAGAACGGGCTTCGATGCAACGTCTCACGTGTATTAATGGACTAACAGTACCATGAGGTTCTGCTGGAACCTTAACAGGAGGAATCTCTTGTCTCGCATAGTTCTTAACACTAATGTATGTAATGTAGGATGCCTGTATATAATATTGACACTTATGCCTGCAGCAGAAATGGCTGGAATGTCATCTGATCAAATAACACACAGGTCAAAGGCACAGTAGATTCTTCCACTAAAAACTCTGAGATTTTGTTTAAAATGTAAAGTGCATTATAAATAACATATACTATTATAATTATTATGTAAGCAAACACATGTAAAATGCATTTTAAAAAACGATTGTGTGAGGTGGTTCAGTACGAAACCAACAACTGAAAAACGCAGTTTTTCAAACCATTCAATGCTTCACTATGTAAGTAAATAACAGTAAAATAACACCCCAGGTTTCATTGCACTATAGTAAATAAACTTTTTTTAAAAAAAGATGAATTTGAACAAAGATTTAAAGAGAGAATAACTACAAACATTAAGACTCATGTATTTCCCTTTGACATTGTAGTTAGTAGTTTATGCTGTCATGGCGGGATGCTATTCCAGTTGTGTAAATAATTATTACTATATTATTAGGCTGCGTCAGCTTCGCTGTCGAACGGAGAGATACAGGAATTCCTTCCTGCCAACAGCCATCACCTTAAAAAACAAATCTGACTGACTGACAGTTGAGTGACTGAATGATTATTGTTGTTGTTGTGTGGATTACATGTTATATTGATTAAAAAAAACAAAAAAAGAGAGAAAGTGAGCTTTTACAAGATTGAATTTCCCTTCTGGGATAAATAAAGTATTTTTTCATTTTCATTTCATTTTCATTTCATTTCATTTCATTTTTCATTAAGACTGCCTTTATAATCACACAAACCTCGGTGTAAAAAAGCTGATAATCTAGTACGGAGGAGTCATTTTTTAAGAAACAGGTTGCACGTTTAAAAGCATGTTTAAAATAATTTTAGGACACACTTGAAACCAAAAAATATGTCTTTAAGTTTAGAAAAGGTCAGTTTAAAGTGGATATCATCACTATTTTAACTATTATTATTATTATTGTTAGGCGCTGTGCTGCAAAGCAATCGGCGGTGCAGCTTTAAGGGTTTCATCAAACTGTAGACACGACTGAAGAGGATCTTACACTGAATATTAGGAATGACTTAACCAATACCACTGCAGGTGATTTAAAATCATCAGTTTTGAAAAGATATCACAATGTGACACTCAACAGAAGTGATGAGAGACAACGTTGATTTCCTACATAATAAAATTATTTCAGCAAAGGATGAAAAGTCACGTTTTCCCTTCTGACGTGTCAGAGTTTAACTTAACGAGCGGCTGACGATACGTAACGACACATCTAACGAGGAATTTTAAAACAGATTAAACTGTTTTCACACCGCTCGTTGCTGTTTCAACCCTGATGTTTTTGATTTAGGTCATTATTTTCTTTTTTTTCTAACAAAAGTGTCTGTGACGATGAAAGGAAATCTAAACTGAGCAGAAATTCTAGTTTCGTTCAAAATGACTGAAATGAGAAAATTCTTCCAGCCATTTGAACATTCACTTAAAAACAAAACTCTGAGGTGAAGCTGAAAATGATCACAACCAGCTAAACAGGAACCTGACTACTGCTGTTGAACCGCAGCGTTTGTAGTTTGTGATATGACTTCATTAAATGCCAAGCTTCCTCCTCTGTTCCTGACGGCATTGCCTCGACCTCCAGCACTAGTGAGGAACATTGGAGTTACTAGGATATGCTCCTTAGCTCACACACAAAACAAGTCTCTATGGAGGTCGTCTTTCACCTGTTCAATATTGTCAAAATTAAGAACCTCCTGTATGAAAGTGATGCTAAAAAACTAGAGAAACTTGTTAAGTTTCTCTCCATAATCTCATAAAGTTTTGGCTTTCCTGTGCCACTTGGCCCGAGATACCAGATATCATGATTTAACACTAGAGTAAGAAAACTGATCTTCACTCGGGTCTTCACAGTAAAACTAATAATTATGAGAATAAACTATCTAAATGTCACTAAATGTGACATGCAATTCACCTGTTGTGTCATTTTGATGAGGATTAAAACTCACCTGTACAACAAACAACATGATTTAAAAATATCAACGGACTGGATAAACTTTACGTCATTAATGGGAAACAAGTGAAAATGAGGTTTGACAGCTATGTGCTAAATGGAAGCTTTTAATGTCCTACCATATCACCCTCTTCTTCCTCTTCTCTCTTGGGTTCCTGGGGCTCGTCGTCAGGATTAAAGTCTTCCATTTCAACCTAAAAAACCAAACGAGCATATGTTGGTTTAGCTCAGTTTGCAGATAATAAATTATCATATTCAGACAACTTTCAGGTGTTAAAGACCTCACCTCCTCTATAGCAGCATCCTGAAGCAGGGACCGGACATCCAAGCGGACCATGTGTCGAGGCGAAGGCTCCCAGTTGTTGGACATCTGCGTACAGAAGGTTCCATTAAGAAGTGTATGAACTTTAATAAACACGACTCTTATCACTAACAAGATTCTCAGTCCTCCAGATCACGGTTATTCCCGTAGATTAATCGTAGCAGCTGGACTTGCTCGAGTTCCTTGAAGACCCTAAGGAACCCCATTGTGTCAGGGGGAGCACTAACTACTCACATAACGAGGGGGAGAAGCAACAAACCCCCAATTGAAACAGAAACTCAGGGGTTAATGGCTCCTTAAGAATAAAGTATCTGGAACTCCCAACTAGTCAGTCAGACCTGATGAAGCCTCTTGGATGAAACGTCTTCAAGGAACTCAAGCAAGTCCAGTTGCTACGATTAATCTACGAGAATCACTAACAATCTGTATCTGATATCAGTTAACGGCTCTAACACACCTTCAGTATATCCTTTAGTGTGCGTCCATGGACATTCCTCTTTGCACAAGTCTGTGTGTCTGCCGTGATTTCAGCCAGATACACCTTGAAACAGGAGAAACAAAATCCTCTTGAGCAAAGTGCAGACGGAAGTTTTCTTTTTCTGACTCATTTGTGAACACGACTCACCTCAAAGCCTTTAGTTTTAGCTGCGCTCCAGAACTGATCAAAATGTTTAACCCTGTCATTAATAGTGTCTAAAATGATGAAGGGGAAAAAGCCGTCATCCAGAGTTTTCTTAAAAGTCTTGAGCATGCTGCTCCGGTAGGTATCCTCCATCTCTGGCTCATACTCGTATTCAAGGACCTGCAAAACAGGGTTTGTTTTTGCATCACATTGTTTATAGTGGTAATTACAACAGTAAGCATTGTTTAAAATGTTCACTATAATACTCTGCCAGTTGATGCTGCCTTTCATCTCTGAGACACTTACCTTGTTTTTGACCCTCCTGCCAGTGTCTGGGTCTTTCTCAACTTTCTCAACCTCCGTCATGAAATAGTCATCCAGAACAAGGACTCTTGGAGGTGCACCGCCACAATCAACTTCCTTGTCCTT
>NW_007578401.1:358004-364329 GCF_000690725.1 Stegastes partitus | reverse complement strand
AATCCAAATTGAGCATCAAGTCCTGCAGTGTGAACGTAGCCAATCTGTGGGATTGTTCAGTCAGATAATACGCCGTCATCCTGATTGGTGACATAAAATGTCATGTTGGAGTCAGAATCCAAAGCTGTCGCTATGTTAAGACTGTTTTTCATGGGTTCTGTTTGTTTTTTCTAAAAACATGTCGGATAGCAAGGTTTAGGATTGTTAAGGGTCGGATTATTGAGTCACGACTGTACTAGACTTTTTTTTTTTAAGTTCGGCTGGATAAACACATGAAGCTATGACTTGTCAGCATGACTCCACTCACCCGTATGAGCTTTGCAACATGGCTCTTTCCACTCCCGGGAAGCCCTCTCATTATGATGACAATCTGTTAAAATACAGAGCCTCAATGAGTACTTCATATTACACACTTATATGATATGTTTGTCAGTTAACGTTGCAGCAGTAATTCGTACCCTTTCAGGCCGAGATAATCTGCCAGGTGGTTTAAGGATATCGTCGATGTTCTTGATTTCCGGCTTCTTCTCGACTCTTGGAGGCGGCTGCGCTGGAGGTGGGAGGGCTGGTGCAGTGGGAGGCCCTCTGTCTTCTGGGTAAGTTCTTCTGTCCACTGTACGACATTCAAAAACTTCTCTAAATTCTATTTCTTTCATTTATAAAGCTACTTTGCTAGATTGTCCCCACAAATACCATCATCGTCTTCGTCATTAACAGAACTTCATTGAAATGTTTTACACTTGAGTCATAGGTCTACTTCTAAAACACAGATATAAAATGTGAATATTGGGTTTTCTAACAGATACGATGTGTTCAACATACTGTAAGGTGAGGAGCTATGGCTGAAACGCTCAGGCCCGCCGCGGTCAAGTCCAGCCCGCTCATATGGAGGTCTATCGTAAGCAGGTCTTCCATAATGTTCATCTGCATCGCGACTTCCACTTCGGTCCCGCTCTCGAACATCCCGGTCTCGCTCCCTGTATCCTGAGCGTAGAGGAGGCGCCAGCGGAGATCTATGGGAGGAAACGGGTATTATTAGGTTTAATTTCTTCAACTGAAGTTCTTCTTTCACACCAACACACTCGACTAATCACAATGCAAGGCCCAATGTGATATAGTACCTTTCTTCAACCATGGACTGTGTGCTTGAATCAAGAACAGACAAATAGAAAACCATATTACATAAGTAAAGAAGCAGCGCACATCCCCACAGGTAAGGGTGTCAAAGCCACTGAAGAAGCATCTTACCTGTCATCTCTATCTCTTGGTGGGGGATAGCGCTCCCTTTCAAATCTTTCTCTTTCATATTCAGGTGGAGGCTTCTCTCTGTACAATTCCCTCTCTCTGCTGTACTCCCGGCGGTCCAGGTAGGGGTCTGATCGCCTTTCATAGTACGGGTCTCTGCTATAAGGATCTCTGAGACGAAGAGGTTCTGGGAGAATAAAAACTTCATCAATCAACTGTGGATGGAAAAACTGCAAAAACAAGTTCAGTTAGTCTATAATAATGTACGCCATTACAAAACTGAAACTAACCTTTTTCATAGCCTCGGTCTGCTGGCACTGGATCAGGCCTCAACACAATCCTTTCACCGTAAGAAATCCGCTCAACAGTAGTTCCGGGCTCTAAAACATTAAGCGGTAATCAACACCAATCACCAACAACGTCAGAACTGTTGAAATGATAAATTATGATGCACATACAGCTGAAACCAGACGTTTACATTCACTGTAAAAAAAAAAAGAAAAAAAGGCTTTCTGGCATTAAGTCAGACTAAACTTTCCTCTTTTAGGTCAGTGACGATTACCAACATTATTTATATGTTGTATTTGCTAAATGCTAGAATAATGAGAGAGAGATTTTGTTTTTAAGTCAGAAGTTTACATCCACTAAGATGCCTTCAAACTATTTGGGAAAGTCCAGGTGATGATGTCATGGCTTTGGAAGTTTCTTATTGGTTAATTGACAACATCTGAGTTAATTGGAGGCACACCTGTGGATGTATTTTAAGGCACACCTCTAACATGCTGCTTCCTTTTGTGACAACATGGAAAATCTAAAGAAATCAGCCAAGACATCAGGAAGAGAATCATGGACCTCCACAAGTCTGGTTCATCCTTGGGTTCAATTTCCAGATGCCTGAAGGTTCCACGTTCATCTGTTCAGACAGTTATATCAAGTATAACCACCATGGGAATGTCCGGACATCATAGCGCTCAGGAAGGAGAACTGTTTGGTCTTAATGACCATCGATACATTTGGAGGAAAAAGGGGGAAGCTTGAAGCCTGAGAACACCATCCCAACTGTGAAGCACGGAGGTGGCAGCATCATCCTGTGGGGGTGTTTTGCTGCAGGCGGGACTGGTGCACTTCACAAAACAGATGGCATCATGAGGAAAGAACATTATGTGGAAATATTGAAGTAACATCTCCAGACATTAGCAGGAAGTGAAAGCTTGGGCACTAATGGGTCTTCAGATGGACAATGACCCTCAGCATACTGCTAGATTAGATACAGAGAGGGTTCAGGACAACAGAGTCAGTGTTGTGGAGTGGCCATCTTAAAGCCCTGATCTCAGTCCTGTAGAAAGTTTGTGGGCAAGGCAGCTTATAAACCAGACTTAGTTCCACCAGTTCTGTCAGGAGGAATGGGCCAGAATTCATCAAACTATTGTGAAAAGCTTGTGGAAGGAAACCCAAAATGTTTGACCCAAGTCATACAGTTTAAAACCAATGCTACCAAATACTAAGGAAATGTATTTAAACTTCTCACTTTGAAGAAAGTAACAAAAAAAATTCTCTTTAAAATTCCCTCCCTCATAAGAAATAAAAATAATCTTGGTAATCCTCACTGACCTAAAACAGGAAACGTTCAGTCATGTTCAATGTCAGATAGTGACAGATTGTGTCTTTTTATACAGTGTATGTAAACTTCTGGTTTCAACTGTATTTTCTGCTCATACCATGTCCATGCCCATAATCAACAGTCTTTGGGATCATTGAAGGTATGGATGCAGAAGGGAGAGATGGATGGTAATCTGTTGCAGGTTTGCTGTCCCAAGATGCTGGTTCATTTGCAGTTGTCTGTGCTGCTACACTCATACCCTGAGGATGACAGATTTGATTTGTTATCAGGGTCGAGGAGTAAAATTACACAATTGCGAAACTCTGGGAGTAACAATGTCTGTTGTTAGAAATTCTGTGTAGGGGGAAAAAAAAAAGTCTACAAGTGCCACACAACCCAAACATGTGGTACTTATACTATACTACTACTAATAGGGCACAAATTTAAGTGTTAGTAATTGTCCATTACCTTCAGAACATTCCTGACATCTTGTGGGATCTCCAAATTAAGAAGTCCAGTTGGTAGTTCTGGCATCATCTCAGTTGGTGTAGGCTGAGGTTCAGTACCAGGCGTCTTCGCCTCCTGCAATTCCCTGTGGGCACAATATAATGGAGGTTAAATTCACTAGTAGGTAATATTCTAGCAAAATTGCACAGATAAAACTAATTACACAGGCAGGACAGCTGATTTTTTTCAAAACTGTATACAAACATGATTTATTACATTTTATTTTATCTGCCACCATGGCAGAATTCTGTAGTGGTTAAAAGCTTCCAACTAGTACCACATGAGCAGGTATTAAACTGATTAAACCTGGACAATATTCCAGGACGTGACACATTTGGCATAAGAAACCCTTGTCAAACTCAAATATGAATCTCAGGATTTTCTTGTGCCAATCACTGAATAGCTGTTGACATCAAGTTATTAGTAATTGATATATAATATGTAGTTCAAAACACATGGTTTTTACTTCATCTGTTCCTGAAATTTATTATGTAGTGAGCCAAAGTTTGTGGCTAACAGTAGGTGTCAGCGGCAAAGAATGGCTACATAATTCCTAACATGTGTTAATTAGTAGTCAAAGTCTAGAAATTACCTTATTAATTTAAGCTCTTGAGCAGCTTTTAGGATGATCTCATGCTGACGCTGGGAGAGGGCAAGTACATTTGCTCCAACCGGTCCATGGGGTGCAGGTTCAGCTGAACTTTCAGGCAAATTTGTGACAGGTGCAGCAGGTGGTGCATGTGGCATTTCTAAAGGAAGTTTTTCCCTAGTCTCCTCATAGCGAGCTCGAGGATCTTGATAGTCAGGAGGATACCCTCTATCTGGTGGTGGAGGAAGCCTGGAAGGCCTTTCCCAGTCTGACGGGGTTGGGTATGGGGGCTCATCTTGCCGGTATGGTGGCTCATCCCTGTATTCACGAATCCTAAGCTCTCCTCGTCCCCTGTCACGTTCCTCATATGAATACTGGGGACCTCTTTCTCTTTCCTCTTGCCATCGGCCATCCCTAAAGGGCTCTGGCGGTGGCATTCGGGGAGGATAGTCCCTCTCAGGAGGAGCATGTTCTCTGTCCCACTCAGAGTCAAAGAATTTGCCATCACGACGATAGTCATCAGAAGGGTAGTCCTGTGGTGGCCGCCAGTGATACCCATCTTCCCCATGATCATAATCCACAGCGTAACCTTCGCTATATCCTTCTTCATATTCCTCATGTCTTGGACCTGGTCGCCACATGCCCCGTGCCATTCCTCGACCCATAGGTCTCCTCCTTATCCCTCCTCTATCCATCATCTCATGTGGAGGTGGTGGTGGGCCTCTGCCATGTGGTGGTTGCCAACCTAATTCTTGCTCCCTTCCTTCATCGTACAATGGCTCTTCTGTGGGATCTATCATTTCGTGAGGTGGTGGCGGCACACGACGCCTGCCTCTTCCTGCATCAGGATGCATTGGATGGCTATGAGGGTCATGTCCATGGTACATAGGGTGCATTGATGGATCCATTTTGGTCTCATCACCATCCATGCCATGGCCTAATGCCTCGTGATCCATTGGTCCATGTGGTGTGTGAGGGGGACGGCCACGCCCTGGGTGCATGAAACCAGGGTGGCCACGAGGGGGGCGACCCCGGCCAGGTGGAAATGGGGGTCTCATGCCTCTCATTGGAGGTCTCCTTTCTCTCCAGTAAGGGTCCCCCTCCTCCGAGTACTCAGTTGACTCTGGCTCTTCCCAGTGCCTGTCCATTGGCTCTCCTCTTCCAATAGGTGCTCCTCCTCTTCCCATGGGCGGACCACCTCTTCCCATTGGGGGGCCTCCTCTACCCATAGGTGGCCCACCTCTACCCATGGGTGGACCTCCTCGCCCCATAGGAGGTCCCCCTCTACCCATGGGTGGACCTCCTCGCCCCATAGGTGGTCCACCTCTCATCATTGGTGGCCCTCCTCTTCCCATAGGATGACCACCTCTACCTATAGGTGGACCTCCTCTCATCATTGGGGGTCCACCTCTCATCATTGGGTGTCCGCCCCTACCCATGTGGGGTCCTCCTATTGGCTCTTCATAATACTCTTCCTCTGGGAAGTGATGCTCTTCTGGCATCCACATTTCTTCAGGAGGAACCTCTGATTCCTCACCACCAAACTCCTCATATGATGGGTCTTGCCAGTGATAGTCGTCTTGCTCCTCTGTCATCCCCAAGTTCTCTTCAGCTCTGTCATATTCATAAGGCATTTCTCCTATTTCCTCCCCAACTGGCCCAGCGTTTGGTCCCCCAAACTCTCCACACGGCCTCAACCCACGTCCTCGACCATGTATTTGGACAGGCAAGGGGGGCTGGCCTCGCCCCCTACCAGGGCCAGGCCTTAGAGGCTCTGGTCGTGACTGCATTTGGCCAGGACCTTGAGGCTCTGATTGGATTCCAGATGACTTTGGAATCATTGGTGGTTTGCTGCTTGACAACGATCCATCTGGTTTGGGGGGATTTTGTGCAGGTGTTTTTGAGACCACATTGGAAGGAGCCTCTACAGAAGGCTTGCTATTAACAGGTTGGGATTTCTCATTATTATCAGAAGTGTTTTTGCCATCTGATACCTGAGGTTCAGTGCTTGTTTTTACTGTCTGAGGAATAGGGTCATTTTGGACAAAAAAGCCCTCGTTTTCAAGCAAGTTGTCATCTGTCATGTCTTCAGCACTGGTCTTATCAACGGGTTCCAATTCACCTTTTTCTTTTTCAGACTGTGACTGACTTATTGATTTTCCCTGTGTCTTGGTTTCTACACTAGCAAGCTGTGGAGTGCCTGATTCTGCCTTAGGTTGGGGACCTTGCTGAGGTACGGGTGGACGTTCAAAACGAGGTGAAGGGCCAGCATGCCTTGCAGTCTCAAACCTAGGCTGTTGCCCAAATCGAGGTTGGTCAAATCTAGGGGGTCCATCAAAGCGCTGCCTTGGTGTGTCAAATCTGGGGGGACCATCAAAGCGGTG